>NW_017731634.1:1616429-1626172 GCF_001890085.2 Hipposideros armiger | reverse complement strand
AAAGAAGTCCGCCCCCGCCCCCACCCCCACCCCGGGGGCTGTAACCCGAGCCGCTGCGGCGCCTCTCCCAGCGGATCCTCTGGCTCTGGCAGGTCCCACAGCCCACGCACCCCAAGCCCCGACAGCGAGTCCGCCAGCACCATGGGCCGCGGGGCCTCGGTCCCCTGGTTGGCGTCGGGGGTTCGCGCACAGGCCGGCTGGCTGAGGGCCGCGCTGGGCGTCCTGTGCCTGCTGCCGGCGCTCGTGCTGCTGGCCCGGCTGGGGGCCCCGGCGGCCCGGTCCGCCGCAAGCGCAGCGCAGGTGAGTCGTCCCGGCTCTGCGGTCCAGCGCGGGAGTCTGAGTGTCCGTGTGTCTGGCGGGGATGGGGGTGGGGGCCTCCAGCTCCGCCCACTCCGACCTGGCTTGTCGTTAGAAACCTTTTTCTCTCTGGCTGTAAAAGTAACGCTCGCTTGGGGTAGAAAACCAGGAAACGCAGAAAAGCAAAAAATGGAAGCGTCAACGCTGCCCCCACCATGCACCCTCCACCCTGTCAACTCCTAGTCCCTTTTCCTCGAGTTTCGGACTTGGGCACAGCCCCTGCGGCGTCCCCAGAGCACTTGCTTCCTCTGAAGGGAGACGCCGCGCCGCACCCCGCGAGGGTCCTCCCCACCCCGGGCCCCAGTCCGCTGCCCCCTCAGGCGCCCCGCAGACGCCGCTACACGCTGACCCCGGCCAGGCTGCGCTGGGACCACTTCAACCTCACCTACAGGTGCGACCTTGGCCCTGGGGGGAGTGCGGCAGCAGCCTGGCCGCCACCCCTGACCTTGGCCCCCACCCCAGGATCCTCTCTTTCCCGCGGAACCTGCTGAGCCCCAGCGAGACCCGGCGGGGCCTGGCCGCCGCCTTCCGCATGTGGAGTGACGTGTCCCCCTTCAGCTTCCGAGAGGTGGCCCCCGAGCAGCCCAGCGACCTGCGTATAGGTGGGCGCCGTGCCCCCGCCCCCGCCCGCCCCTAGGCGCCGTCTCAGCCCTGTGCTCCCCCAGGCTTCTACCCGGTCAACCACACGGACTGCTTGGAGTCGGCGCTCCACCACTGCTTCGACGGCCCCACGGGCGAGCTGGCCCACGCCTTCTTTCCCCCGCACGGCGGCATCCACTTTGACGACAGCGAGTACTGGGTTCTGGGCCCCACGCGCTACAGTTGGAAGAAAGGTGACGGCAGACCCGGCCGCCGGTGGGGCCCTGCGCACCACAGTGGGCGCAGCGGCGGGCTTGGGGGTGCGGGTGGGGTGGGGTCAGCCGTCTGGGAGGGGGAGGCGGTGAGGAGAACCCAGGCCTGGGTTCCAGGAGCCCTGAAGCCCCCCACCCCCATGCCGCTGGAGCCGGGCTGGAGCTGCATTCCTGGGGGCCGAGCTCACCGCCTCCGCGGGCCTGGAACATTCTTATCTGCCCGCGGCTGCGCCCGGGAGGCCCCGCTGCGCACTGACGCAGATGTGCGGGCGCGGGAGCAAGGCCCCGGGCGGCGGGCGGCGGGCGGGCCAGTCCGAGGCGCTGACCCGCCGGGCCTGCAGGCGTGTGGCTCACCGACCTGGTGCACGTGGCGGCCCACGAGGTCGGCCACGCGCTGGGCCTGATGCACTCGCAGCACGGCCGGGCGCTCATGCACCTCAACGCCACGCTGCGCGGCTGGAAGGCACTGTCGCAGGATGAGCTGTGGGGGCTGCACCGGCTCTATGGTGAGCGCCGGGGCGGGAGGGCGGGCGGCTGGGGTCGCGCGGGACAGCCGGGCGGGCCCTGAGGCAAGGCGGCCGTCCCGCAGGCTGCCTGGACCGGCTGTTCGTGTGCGCGTCCTGGGCGCGTAGGGGCTTTTGCGACGCCCGCCGGAGGCTCATGAAGAGGCTGTGCCCCAGCAGCTGCGACTTCTGCTACGGTGCGGTGCGGCAGGTCCCCAGCCCTGGCCCGGGCGGGGCGGGACGGGGAGGGGCACTGATGTGGCCTCCCCAACCCGAGCAGAATTCCCCTTTCCCACGGTGGCCGCCACCGCGCCGCCCCCCAGGACCAAAACCAGGCTGGTGCCCGAGGGCAGAAATGTGACCTTCCGTTGCGGCCAGAAGATCCTGCACAAGAAAGGCAAAGTGTAGTGAGTGACCCGCCCGCCAGAGCGAGGGTGGGCGGGGGGCTCGGGACCCTGCCCAGCCCTGCCGCTCTCCGCCTCCCGCAGCTGGTACAAGGATCAGGAGCCCCTGGAGTTCTCCTACCCCGGCTACCTGGCGCTGGGCGAGGCGCACCTGAGCATCATCGCCAACGCCATCAACGAGGGCACGTACACGTGCGTGGTGCGCCGGCGGCAGCGCGTGCTCAGCACCTACTCCTGGCGAGTCCGCGTGCGGAGCTGAGCGCCCTCCCGCGGGGTCCGCTGATAAAGCACTTTGTCTCTGACGTCTCCGAGCCCTTTCTTGGGAGGGCAAAGGGCGCGGCCAGCCTTGGGCCCTGCGGGGTGGGGCCACCTCGCCCGTGCCCAGCAGAACAGCCCAACTTCCCCGCAGTTCCTTGGGGTGACGATGCAATCTGCAGGGACCAAGGGGCCAAGAAGGGCTCTTTCCAGGCTGCTCCGGGAAAGGCAGGGTGAAGGAGGCCCGAGTACCATCACCTGGGCAGCCGACTGGCCGCTGGAGGTGGCCCCCGGGCCCTCTTGGGTTTGTTCAGGGGTGGGAGAAGTGGGAAGCCTGTCTGGGGTGGGTTAGGCTCTGGGATGGGCGCTGGGGCGGGTGAGCATTCAAGTTGGGGAGGGGCTGGTGGTACCCACAGGGCTGGCTTGACTGGTGGAGGTCCCCAGGCTGCGGCAAGCACCCCCCTCTGCCTGAGGGGGTGCCCTGGCCAGCTAGACCACGTGCAGGAGGCCCGGAAGGCCAGGAAGAGCCTGGCCCGTGGGGCGCAGGCAGCCCTTCACCCTGTGCTCGTCTTCCTCCCAGAGCGGGGGCCCGAGGCCCCTCCCACGCAGCACTGGCCCAGGACCCAGCTGGATGCCAGCCACCGAAGGGACACACCGGAACTTTCCTCCAAAAATATTTTACTGTATCTTAAAATGCGTAACAACCTTGTACAAAAACCCACTGTGGCCGAGCTCACATGCCCAGCTCCGGAGGACCTGGGGACCATGGGGCTGTGGATGCCCTGGGTGAGGGCAGGAAGGTGCCAAGCAGGAACCTGAACATGAAAAAGCAGGAAAATCCCCTTGTTTCCAATCACGGCCAGTATCTGACTAGCGCAGCCCATGGTCACCGTGTGCCGTCCACACTGGCCACCTGCAGACACCTGCCATCTCCTTGTGGGGCAAGTCTGACACATCTGAAAAAACACAGCCTTTCCTTCCACAAAGAAATATGATTTAATTCTACAAATTTACAAATCAAGATAAAATAAAAACGAAACATGGAAAACCAACAGGACCAATAGTCCAAAACTTGAGGTCACTATTCATGGCAGCCGAGGCGAAGGCAGCTGCATCCAGTGGGGGCAGGACTGGTTCAGCACCTGCCCCTGGTCCCAGCTCAGCTTGGAGAGTCAGCTCCCGGGGGTTGGTCTGGGGTCCACTCTGAACCTTAGAACTTGAGGCTGAAGCCAGGGCCTGCAGCTGAAGCCCCCTGGTTTGTGGTGGTGAGGTGGAAGCCAGTCTCCTTCAAGTCATCGTCACCCTGAGAAGCAAGCGGCACTGTGGTGACCCAGCCCAGCCAGCCCCACCTCGGAGACCCACACACACACACCTTCCCTCCCCCACCAGCCCGCCCCTCACCAGCTGGCTGTAACCCAGGCCTCCCTCTGGGGGCCGCGGGCTGGTGCCTCGCTTCACCCTCTGTTGCTCGCTCTTGGCCGGCCACGTGGGGAACATTGAGGGGTCGATGGGAAGAGGCGTCTCTCGGAAATACTCGTGCTTGAGGCCGTCCTCAGCGCTGACCCTCCGCCCAGGAAAGTAGGTCAAGAACCTGAAGAGAAAAGGCACTTGGAGTCCAATGCTGCAGTGTGGGAGGGGCTGGGAAAGGCCAGGGCGGAGCTGGAAAAGGGGGTCTGGGTAGGCGGGGGCGGGCAGGGGCTCGCACTTGTTCATGAGGTCGAAGCCCTGGTCTGACAGCAGGGCCCCGAAGCGCTTGCGGAGGTTGTTATAGGGGTACTCAGTGAAAGTCATCTTCTTGACTGCAGGGAGCTCATTGTAGCCAGGCCAGATCTTCTCACTGGGGGTCCCCAGGTCCTAGAAGAGGGATGTCTCAGAAGAGCCATGACCTGCGGGGACGTACCCACCACAGGGCGCACGGACCCACCTTGAACACTTTGTTGATCTGATCGATTTCCGACTTCCCAGGGAACAGGGGCTTCTGAGTCAGCAGCTCCCCAAAGATGCAGCCCACGGACCACATGTCCACAGCCGTGGAGTACTCCTGGGGACCAGGGACACGCTCAGGGGCTGGCAGGGCCAAACGCAGGGCAGGCCCCTACGGCCCGGCACTCACCTTGGCGCCCAGCAGCAGCTCCGGGGCGCGGTACCACAGGGTCACGACGACCGGAGTGTAGGCCTTCAGAGGGGACCCGTACTCCCGTGCCAGCCCGAAGTCTCCCACCTGTGAGACAGGGACAGGGTGGCAGTGGGCGGCAAGTGGCAGGCAGCCGGGGCCCCGGGCACGGCGGACCCACCTTCAGAATGCCGGCGTGGCTGAGCAGCAGGTTGGACGTCTTGAGGTCACGGTGCAGGATCCAGTTGTCATGCAGGTGCTTCACACCCCGCAGCAGCTGGATCATCAGCGTCTTCACCTCCCCTGCAGGCGATGGGCGACAGCGGCTGTGGCTGCTGCGCAGCACTCAGCTGGCCCGATGGACCCGCCCTGCAGCCACTGGGTGTCCCAGCAGTACCGCCTGCAAGTGCGCCCAGCCCCGTGCGGCCTGCTCGCTTGCTCGCACGAACGTACGTACCCACACTTGCTCGCTCAGTATGTCGGCTCAGGGCTGTAAGCCAGCGCCCCTTCTGCCCCCAGGGACACAGCCTGCAGCCTGGGCTGCCCAACATGGCCAGCCCTCGGGGACAGGGCCAGTGAACCACATGGACAGCACTGCTGGGCCCACGCCTACCTGGCAGGAAGGGCTGCTTCATGGTTTCCATGAGGCTCTTGAGGTCATGCTCCACATAGTTCATCACGATGTAAATCTTGTCCATGTTGCTGCCCACGACTATCTCCTAGGGTGGCGGCAGACTATGACCCCATGCCCCCCAAGCGCCCTGTGACCTCCCGCGTTCCTAGGAAACCTGGAGCCCCAGGCACAAGTACTCGGTGACAGCAGACCTACTGGGTGTGCGGCTGTGAAGGGCCTGTTTTCAGGCTGAGTCACTCTCACTACACCCCCGAGCGCCCCCCGGCAGCTCTCACCCTGACGGTCACAATGTTGGGGTGCTGCGCCTTGAGGATGGTGTTGATCTCCCTCAGTGACGTGATCGGAAAGCCTTCCTTCTCCTTCTCCATCTTCAGCCGCTTCAGGGCCACAATTTCATCTGAAGAGAACAGTTTACAGACATTATCCCAGGAACAGGGAAGATCTGTCACCACGGTTAGTCGGGACTCACGAAGCACCGCATCTCACAGGAGACCACACGGCAGGTACTGAGCTCATGTATGGAAGCACCAGGAAAAGCCCCACTGGGGTCCACGAGAAACATGAGGCGCACTTCCAAGTCAGCTCTGTCCCCACCTTTCCTAGTTGTCACCACGGGAACACGTAACAAACCTCGATGCCCCCACACAGAAACAGTCAGCAGGTACTCAGGGCCTCAACCGCTGACACTCCAAGACCAGGCTGTGGGCACTGGAGGGCTGTGACTCACACCTGTCTGGGTGCCATCACTCCAGGCCCATCCCCAGCAGCTCCCAGGCCCTCGCCCCGCTGACTCCACACTCCCCTGTGAGGACAAGTCACCTGCTGTCACAACCAAGCAAGAGTCTCATGATCAAGCTGACTTCTGGAAATACCAAGGGTCAACAGCTCTGGTGTGAGTCATTACCAGGTGCCGGCCAGGTGAGGTGAAGCCATGCCTAACACCAGGGAGGGGTGACTCCCGGGGTCGTAGGGCACTGTGTTCAGTGACCTTGAGGCTGAAGGTGCCAGGGGCCAGGACGGCCCGGGCTTGGATCTCAGCCCCCTGCAAGCTAGCCAGAAGCCCAACTTCCCTCCTAGAGCCAGTGTGGAGGCTGCAAAGGGCTGTGACAGTGAGCAGACGCAGCAGGGGACACTCGTCCCTCTTGGGACGCTCCTCAGGAAGGCCTTCCTATTGAGGACAGACCAAGGCCGGGCCTGCAGGTCAGGCTCTCTGGGCTACTGGTCCCTGGCCCAGTGTCCCTTTCCTTTCGGGGGCCACCTGGGACCCTCCCCACCTGTTTTCTTGTCCTTTGCTCTGTACACCACCCCGTAGGTGCCTTCTTCAATCCTGTTCAGGCACTGGAACTCCTCTACGCTCCGACAGCCCTGAGTGGGAGGACCAGCGTGAGGCATGGCTGCACCCCCCACCCTCCAGAGCGGCCGCAGTACAACCAACTGGAAACTTCAGGGGGGACCAGGCCTCTCCTGCGTCTTCTGTGAGCGCATGCTCTCACTGTGAACTAAAAAGCAACGGGGACAGAAGCCAGGCCAGGACTGCCCTGTGCCCTCCCCTGCCCTAAGGTGCTGCTGAGGCAGCAGCAACCCACCCCCCCACCACCCAGCCCTGCGTCTCCCCTGCCAGGCCAGTGGACTGCACCCTCAAGGTCAGTGGCAAACAGGGTGGGGACGCCATCCTCTGTGTGGCACGTAGCCAGGAGCTCAGGAGCCCCACTTGGAGGAGCTACGGGAGCAGCGGGTGGCTGACCATGTTTGCCAGAGAGAAGCCCACTGCCCCGGGCACCCAGAGCGGGCCAGGGGTCAGGAGAGCTCCAGACAGGGCCACTGGCCACAGTGAGCTGGAGCTCCTGAGGCCACTTGCCCCTCCTGGGACCTGCTCCCTCCCATGTCCTTCCCTGTGGCATCCTCATTACTGACATGTTCCCCTTGCCTAGCAATGGGGTGATGAAGGTCAGGTGCCCACTCAGCCCAGGCTGTGGCAGAAGTGACCACGAAGTCAGCCACTCGCAGGTGTGCATGCCTCCCACACACACGGCCTCAGGAGCTGTCCTCCCACCAATGCCACCGGGCCAGAGGCAGGACCAGGATATGGACATATGGGAGGCCAGTGGCCGAGCCTGCCAACGATGTTCACTGCAAAGGCAGTGACAACCACACTGGGGACCTGGCTTCGGGTCTCAGCCACTGGCCCTGTCATGGTCAGCACCACAGAATCAGGCTGGGGTGGGAGCATCTGACCTGCAGGGCGGGCAGGTACTTAGGCAGCTCCTGTTTGAGCTCGATGGGCGACAAGGTGGGGGAGTCAGGCACGAAGTCTCCTTCAGTCAGGGCGCTGCTCTGTGGGGTGCCCTCACCCACTTCTTCTTCTCCTTCTTCACTTTCCCCGGAATCTCGGTCAAATCGTGACTCTGGAACTTCAAAGGTTAAACCCGACTGTGGAACCAGGAAGAAGCAACTGCCACACACCCTTCTTGCTCTGGGGAGTGGGGGACACTGAGTGCACGAGGAAGCCACACAGGAGCGACCTCAGGGTGCCACACGCGAGCTGCTGCCCTGGACAGAGGGCACCAGGACCTAGGGGCTCGCCGCCTCTGCCCTGACCACTGAGCCACTGACCAGATGCTGAGCTCCGAGAAGGCACACCTGGACTTGCCCACCAGGCCTGAGAGCACTGCTTGCTGCCCGCAGGCCATGCAGCCGCCTGCCAGCATCACACTGCAGTTGGACATGAGAGGCTGTTGACCTTCCTCCCGCGCTGAGGCCAGGCTGGGGCTGGTGAGTCCCAGCCTCCTTCTGTGCAGGCCACAGGGGCACTCGGTATGGCACCGAGTGAGCCCTGTCCCCTCTGAGGAATCCAGGCCCCAGGGCACAGTGCAGTGCTGTCGGCGAGTCAGCTCAGCCCTGGGACACCGCCAGGACAGGACTTGCCTGTGGCTTCAGGCGTGACACACCTTGGAGGACGGTTCACGGTAAGAGACAGGCACAGTCATGCTGACAACGCTCACAAAGTGTTGTGCTCGGGGACAGAGGAACTCAGCGGCCACAGGGAGCCTCTTACCGACGAGGACGTGATTCTCACTCTCTTCTTCCTCACTTGCCTCTTCCTCACTCACTTCCTCTGCAGGGGAAGAGGGCGTCACCCAGGCAGCTCTGCACTGCCCTGTCCTCTCCCCAGGGACCTTGAGGCCAGCAGGCCGCCCGCCCATGCCCCGCACTCACCCGCCGACGGTCCGGAAGCGTCCTCGGAGTTGCTGCCGGTCTCCTCCTCCTCCTCCTCTTCCTCCTCCTCCTCCTCCTCTTCCTCCTCCTCCTCCGACTCTTCGCTGCTGCTCCCCTCTTCCTCCTCCTCTTCCTCCTCCTCCTCCTCTTCTTCCGAGGCCGACCCTGATTCCGCTTCAGGGAGAAAGCCCCAGGAGTGAGCTGGGGGCCGCCCACAGCAGTGCGAGGGACGGCCGGGGGTGTGCGCTCACCTGAGGAGGACTCGGCCGAGCTGGTTTTCCTCTCGCTATCGCTGATGTCCTGTAGATCAGACAGCAGGTCTCTCTCTTCCATTTTCTCTTCTTTTACTTATGGAGCAAAACACAGGTGAGTTCGGAGAGAGGTTTTAACACCAACAGGGTCAGACGGTACCTTCCACACACACCGACTTCAGACCCTTGACTGGGAGGCGACTCTTTAAAAGACCAGTAAGAGACCAATAACTGACAAACGTATGTGACACAGATATTTATGGTCCCGGCCACCCCACAAGCACTCTAACACACCACTTTACTGTGATAAAAGCAAGACCCATAGCTCGCGGCCTGGCCTCACCTGGCTTCCGGCCGTCTCCGAGCTCAAACCTCTCCCGAGGCGGCCGTGGTGGGCTGCGACCCCAGTGGCTCGCCTTCACTTTGTCACCGTAGTCCTCTCTCGTCGTTCGGTGATGAGCAGACACTGCGCACGGAACACAACCGGACATGGTGCTGGGAGCCGGGCCACCCTCAGTCACCTCCCTCGCAGCCCTGCTGACGGTGATGCTGCGTGCATAGAGCAGACGTGGCCACAGCACACACGCACGCTGACAGTGCCCAGGCAGAGGCCCCCGCACCCTCCAGACCAGCCTGCCCCTCAGCAGGAAAGCCCCGCTGAGGCCTGGCAGTGCCCCTTCCCTCCACGCACCTTCCCTCCGCGCCTCCCGCTCCTTCCGTCGCTCCTCCGCTCGCCGCTCGCGCTCCTTCTGTTCCCGCTGCTCCTTCTGCTGTTCCCGCAGCTTGCGCTCGCGCTCTCGCTTCCTCTCCAGCTGCTCGAGGCGGTCCCTGCAACAAGCACACGCCCACGTCCCCCAGACACAGGCAGGGGTGACTCTTCCACCCCCATGCTGTCAGCTCTAACTTTTAAATGGCCTTTGAGGTTCTCTAGCCCATAACGGGCTTTTAAAAGTGAACCCATCCCGAGTGGCGCGATGGTTAAGAGCTGGCTTGGGACGCCAGAGGACCCCGGTTCGGATCCCACATATGAGGGCCAGTGACACTGCCCTCCACGGCTAAGACGCTGAACAACAGCTCAACCTGGAGCTGGGCTGCCGTGAGTCGCTGGCGATGGTGTAGGCTGCAGCCCCTGTGGCAGTGGGTTGCCATGGGCTACCGT
>NW_017731634.1:1612054-1615320 GCF_001890085.2 Hipposideros armiger | reverse complement strand
GCCCTCTGGCATCCCAAGCCAGCTCTTAACCATCGCGCTACTCAGCCGGCCCACTTCCAACCCATTTTTGTCTTTGCTTCTAAGGTGTTCCTCTTACAGACAGCATCTTGCTGGATCTTGCTTCTCTGATAATCTTGCCCCTGCTTGGGGTACAGCGACCATTACGGTCAATGTAATTATGGATGTGGTTGGACTTTTGTTTTTTCACTCTATTTTCTCTATGTTTTCTGTCCTTTTCTGTCTCCCTGTTTTGGGTTTAAATAAGTATCTTTAGTATACCACTTTAATTCTTGTTTGTACTCTTAAATTAACTGTTTGCTTGACGGGTGATCGCAGTATGCATCTCATCAGATTGCCACTAATTTCCATGAAACAGAGAACCTGTCTCAGCACAGCTCCCTGCCCCTTCTCCTGTGCAGCCTACACGTATTACGTATTGCATGACAACAGTGCCTTTATAAGTATGGCTTTATACAATCCTGTGTCTCTCACAGAAGACGTGAGAATGAACATCCACATAGATTCTCTTATGCTAACCCACTTTTACCATTTCCAGTGCTTATCTTTTCTTCCCGTAGATTTAATGCTGCCTGGTGTCATTTCCATTCAGGCAGAAGGTCTCAGGTATTTCTTGAAGGCAGGTCTTACTAATGGTGGATTCCACCAGTTTATGTTCACCTGGGAGTCTTGACTTCCCTCTTCCTGGTGAAATGCTTTTGCTGGCTATACACTTCCTGGTGGACACACCTTCTCTCAGCAGCATGGCTGTGCCATCCCACTGCCTTATGGCCCCCACCTATGAGCAGTCAGCTACCAGCATCACCAAAGCTCCCCCTCTATTGAGACTGTTTTTCGCTTGCTGCCTTTCAAGATTTTTTTCTGTGGCTTTCACCAGTTTGACTATGATGTGACTGTATACCATGCTTGGGGTTCACGGATCTTTTAGAGAATGCAGATAAATGTTTTTCATTAAGTTTGGAAAGTTTTCAGCCATTATTTTCAAAAACACCGTTGTGCCCCTTCTCTCTTCTCTGCTGGGAAGCCATCACATGGATGTTGTCCCACTAACCTTTGAGGCTCTGTTCACTTTTCTTGCACGTTTTTTCTTTCTGTTCTTCAGAAAGCACAATTTCTACTGCTCCATCTTCAAGTCCCCTGCTTCCAACTCTTTTCTCAATCCAAGTCTTTGCTAAATCTGAACACTCAGTTTCTACTGATGCTTTTCTTCTGTAACAGGTGTCATACTTTATTTCTTTGTACGTCTCAAAACTTTTTGTTGAAAATTGGACATCTGAGATGCCGGCCGAGTGGCTCAGCTGGTTAAGAGTTGGCTTAAGAGCGAGAGCTCTGAGAAACAGGGCCACCGGTTTGATTCCCACATGGGCCAGTGACGCTGTGCCTGAGCTGAGCTGCCAACAGGTGGCAGGATGGCTCAGTCGGTGTAACAAGATTGCCTGTTTGATGGTGGGCTATGCCCACCCACAACTAAGACTGAACTTGGAACCTTGAGCTGAGCTGCCACCTGAGTGGCTCAGTGGATAGAGCGTGCACCTTAACAAGGCTGCTGGTTCGACTCCCGCATGGGATGGTGGCTATGCCCACTAGCAACTAAAATTAAACACAGCACCTTGAGCTTAGAGGCCACGAGCTGACGGGCAGCCAGATGGTGACTGGTGCCCTCCACAACTAAGACTGAAGAACAACAACCTGGCTGGTCCCCCTCCCCAATTCCCCAACACTGTTCCTTTCCCCCAACACCCCAATAAAATCTTAAAAAAACAAATTGGCCATCTGAGATAACATGTTGTAGCAACTCTGGATTCTTTTTTTTTTTTACATTGGGGAATTGGGGGATGGGAACAGTGCTGGGGAATTGGGATAAGGGGAACAAAGAAGTTGCTGTCCTTTTGTTCTTCAGTCTAGTTGTGGAGGACGTTGCTTCACTGGCCCAGGTTGGCACCATCATTGCGCTCTTCCCGGGCGAGGCAATCAGTCGCCGGCTTCTGGACGGTCGCTCAGGGCAGCTGCTAGCTACACACGGTAGCCCATGGCAGCCCACTACAGCCTACGCCGTCACCAGCGACTCACAGCAGCCCAGCTTCAGATTCAGCTGTTATTCAGCATCTTAGCTATAGAGGGCAGTACTACTGGCCCTCATATGTGGGATCCGAACCGGGGCCCTCTGGCTCCCAAGCCAACTCTTAACCAACGCGCTACTCAGCCCGCCCAGCAACTCTGGATTCTAATGTTACCTTTCAGTTGTTGCTGGTGGTTTGATAACCTCCTTGGCTGAATCTGTGAACTCTGTCTCCCTTGTAGTGTGTGCCCACTGCTGTTTTTTCCATTTCTTTTTATTTTCAAAGTTGGCTTCCTTGGGGTCCCCACTGTTATCTGCACAACTGTGCAATCAGGCCACATTGGACAGTTAGCACAGGGTTTGGCAAACATGGCTATTTCATGTGCTAGCTGCAAACCCAGATGCTGTGAGAGCTCTGCTCACCCCGCAGTGGTCTCAGACCTTTACCTTCGGGCCTCAGCTTCTTCCATACCCTCCGTGTCACAAGAGCCAAAGCTCTTCTCACACACCTTCTTTGTTTTATTTTTTAATCTTTATTTTACTTTCTATATAGATAGGTTCAAAAGGTCACACGTATCTGGTAATTCTATGTTGTTTGAGGATATTTAACATTCTTGGATCCATCTCACTAGATCCGGAACCTCTTGCTGACGCCATCTGGATTAAAGGCAGTTTAACAGTGGCCCCAGGGATAATATCAGGAGCTGCAAAGCCAGAGTAAGTTGGGTTTGACCTTCAAGCCCAATAATTGGCTACCATACCAAGATTTGGAAACATCTCCAGCATGGCTGGATGTTGTAGCGCTCCTCCAAATTCAAAATATTGTCCGAATGCCCTTTTATTATAATAATCTTGGACTTCTCAAATAAAATCAACTTAAACAGGTGGTAATGCGATGGAGCCATCTATACATTGTTCAAGAAACACTCAGGGGCCGGCCGAGTGGCGCGATGGTTAAGAACTCACTTGGGATGCTGGAGGGCCCCGGTTCGGATCCCACATATGAGGGCCAGTGACACTGCCCTCCACAGCTAAGATGCTGAATGACAGCTCAACCTGGAGCTGGGCTGCTGTGAGTCACTGGCAACGGCGTAGGCTGCACTCCCTGTGGCAGTGGGTTGCCATGGGCTACCGTATGTAGCCAGCAGCCAGCGTGAGCGGCCAGCAGCCGCAGTGAGCGGCCGTCCAG
>NW_017731634.1:1592657-1612034 GCF_001890085.2 Hipposideros armiger | reverse complement strand
AAGCAACATCCTCCACAACTAGATTGAAGAACAAAACGACAGCAACTTGTCTGTTCCCCTTCCCCCAATTCCCCAGCACTGTTCCCAACCCCCCAATTCCCCAATAAAAAATCTTAAAAAAAAAAAAACAAAACACTCAGGTCGTGTAATAGGTCATCATCTGGCCTCTCCTAGCTACAAGTCTGATTTGCTCCAGCATGTCTTTGCTGATTCAAATTTCCCATTGATAATAGTGAATACAAATTATCTGACCCACTGTTGAGAATTAACCCAGTCAATAGCTGGGCCAGTACTATAGTTAAGAAGCAAATTAGCCTGGTCTCCACAAGCAGACTGCTGGCGAGTAACCATTAGTGTTTTAAAGCACTTCTGGGTTATTTATCTAACCTTACACTTGATTCAGTAACACCACCAATGGGAAGGTCACAACCATGTCAAATAATTGAAGACAATTCCAAGGATGGGAACTGTGGAATCTTTCCCTTAATATTTGTTCCGTAGAGGATCCTTGTCTTGTTCTTTCCACTGATGGGAGCGATCAGGTGGGATTCCTGAGGGACTCCAATAAAGAGGAAGTTCTCATGCAGACCATCAAACAACAAACAGAAAAATATGAAGCTGGCAATCACCGGATGAAATAGGGACCAATCTGCCAGATCAAACATTGATTTGGTTGCACGTTCAATGTCTTCCGGTTCGCCAATTCCAGGGCTAGGTTCATCTGCATCAGCAGGATATTGTCTAAATTTCCCTGACTGACCTGTAAAGTGATTTCCTTTAGGTATGACTGAGCAAGACCATCCGATCCTTCCATCGTATCATCCATCATGCTGGGTTGTAATATTTACAAATGAGCATATATGTTCCTCATACACCTTCTTTAAAATCCTGTTCCGTTCCCCCTGGCTGCCAGGCATGTAAATGCCATCTAGCCTCTGTTTCTCCCTTCCATATAGCAGGCCAGCCCCCATGCTTTCTCTGGAAATTACCTCAACACAGAGAGATGGCTCTAGTATCCACACCTGTCCATTTACCCTTTACCTGAGCCATGGTCAGCTCTGGAGCTAACCAGATGCTCTCTCCAGGGAATCTGAGCCCACAGAGAGACCTCTGGGGATAAACACCCAAGAGTCTGGTAACCCAGCTCCCAGACTATTTCAAGGCCTTGGGATTTCCTTTGTTACCTTCATTCCTTCCTTCCTTTTTTGGAAGGAACCAGCCTAATTCTGTTGTAACTCAGAGAACCCTGAACAATGTATTTCCTTAGTCTTCCTGGCCTAGACCACTTAGAACAGAGCTTGGTACCAAGCAGGCACTCAATAAATACTCGCTGAGTGAAGTGACGGTAAATCCTGCTACACCACAGACTTCCCAAGCACTAATTCTGTCAGAATTTACACCCGTGGACCAGGCTGGCCGTCTCCAAAAGGCGTCTACTCAACTACGACTTGAGAACAGTGCACTACTGAAAGCGCTCACCTCCCCACAGGCCACTTCCCAACCATACTGATGCGTTGAG
The DNA here is from genome assembly GCF_001890085.2 of Hipposideros armiger. NCBI lineage: Eukaryota > Metazoa > Chordata > Mammalia > Chiroptera > Hipposideridae > Hipposideros > Hipposideros armiger. The sequence goes on along the minus strand of NW_017731634.1, from coordinate 1,610,515 downwards.
CTCAGAGGTACTTACAGTTCCTCCTCCTCTCTACCTCCCATCAGCTAAGAGATCTAGGACGATCACTCCCCCTACTCTATTATCCTTTCCCTCCACTGTTACACGTCTGGCCCAAACCTCCATTCCTCTTATCTGAACTCCTATCTCAGACCTCCAGTTCCCTGGAACAATGTCCTTTCTTTCAGGCCCATTTCACATTTACACGAGGACTCTGGCTCAGTCTGGCTGCTGAGCAGAACCCCCACCAGCCTTTACCAGATGTCCGTTCCCTTCATTACCTTCTCTCAACTGGCTCACACCCGTGAGGAGTAAAAACTCACTTCTTTCAGGACGATTCTCCTGGTCAACAGCACCCAGCGTTTACCGTGCGTGACTGTTCACGCACCAGAGTTGTGTCCTCTGCCGAGTTACTGGTCAAAACGATCGTCTCTTTCACTGTTCTGATGGGATGCTGATCATCTCAAGCACTTCAAGCCCCTTAACCAAGCAAGCCCTCTCACCTCTCTCTCCTTGAGTGCTCTCTTGCCATCTCCCTCCTCTTTTGTCTCTCCCATTCCCGGCGAGCTTTATCCTGTTCTTCTCGATGACGTTTCCGGCGTTCGTGTTCTCTTTCTTTTTCCTTCACTCTAGCATGTTTGCCTAATGAGAAACAAGAAGTGTCACGCAAAGAAACATAACTTCTAAACACTGAATCTGAAAATACCCATGAAAAAGAAATAATTAATGACTTGGAAAAACAATCATGATTTTATGTTTAAAAAAACGATGAAGGGGCCGGCCGAGTGGCTCAACTCAGTTGGTTAAGAGCTTGCTCAAGAGTGCGAGCTCTGAGCAACAGCAGTTCAATGCCTGGCCCGAGCCGAGTTGCCGCTAAGCTGCCAACAGGTGGTAGGTAGTAGGATGGCTCAGCTAAAAAAAAACTAACAAAAAAAACCCCCCACAAACGATGAAGACATAAAATTATGCAGTAAGCTTCCAAATAAGTAAAAAAATAAAATAAAATAATGTGTGATTACTGTTAAATTGTGATTTTCATCGCATTTTAAAAATTTCATGTATTGAATCAATTGATTTGAATACATTATTTTCATAATTTATAAAATCACCATTCATAAAGAACATAGGACAAAGCTTAGCTCCTTTTAGTGTTTCTACATCATGTCATAAAACTGTGTCAATCAACTGCATTTATAATAAATGAGATTTAAATCAGGCCCCAAATCCTTAAACAGCTCTTGATATTGGTATGAGAGCCAATATCCCATTACTTGGACTTTATCAAGTACCCAATTTTCAGTTAAAGTAATTTAGCACTGAAAGGTGTGTTTTCCCCCTATACTTGTGAATTAAGACAATCTTATATGTAAACAAACTACCCCAGAACAATGTAATGATGGCATAAAAATGGCACAAGGAATATAAAATAGCTACTCACAATGACCTACAATAAATTTATGCTTTTAGCTAAAAGTTACCGTACTTTATCTTTTCAACTGTGCTCTGGGGAAGGCAGCACATTATGAACTAGGAAACAGACCACACTTGACTATGATACAAAAGAAAACAAATGCTTCTGTACCCCCTTCTGCTGAGTGACTACGATGCCTACGTTTCTCTTTTCTCTTTTCATCTTTCCTGTGATGAGCTTTTTCTTTCCGAGACATTTGCTGGGGCGGTTTAATAGCCAAAGAATCATCTTCCTCTCCTCTGAAATAAGAAACAACATGTCACATTGTGCTCCAGTAAATGGCATAAAGAGCTTCTTTAACACAGAAAGATGCAGGGTTCAGGAGATGAATCAAGTTGAATCTGAACCATCACTTAAAAAATTATATTAATTATAATATTTAAGCCAAGACTGTAAATTACATAGACTCATATGAAAAGTACAAGTCAGAAATCAATGTGGTATACACAGAACAAAACTGGGGGGTAAAAGACATGTTCATATCTTGATGGTGGCTAGTTTCACATGTGTGTGAAAATGTATCAAATTGCAGTTTACATATGTGCAGTTTTTTGTCATTTATACCTCAATAAAGCTGTTAAAAAAAAGGCCCCACACTTTTAAACGAACAAAATGACCTAAAAGATCATTTAACAATATCCTTTATTGACTATATGACCAAAATCTTAGAATTCACACCCTACACCTTTTTACCTTAATTTCTGCTTATGTAGCCTTTAATTATTTGTTGAGGGGTGAGAGAAAGAAATAAGTAAAGAGCGACCATAGCGCAGGAAGAAATGTCAGAATGTACAGACCTCGGTAGGACCATTTCTGCTCAAAGCCTCTGCTCAAAAATCTTTCAGCATTCTGTTTCGGTTGTATACAATTTTAGACAGTCATTTTACTAATCATCACAAACATACAGCACAACTATTTAAATGTACTATGTAAATGTTACTGACTTGACTGAAGAATTCTCACAAAGAAAGGAATACACACACTTGTTTAGTCTTTCCATAAGAAGAGGGGCGAGGTGACAGCTAACACCACACAAGAGTCCATTCCAGTTGTGGGCAAACTTCGCTAGTCATGACTACAGACTTTTCCAAAGGCCCACTGAGCACGGCCGGCTGGACCACCGACCGCTATGTAGTGCGACCCAGCGCGTGTCCTCGGTTTGGCGTGCCGGCAGCCTGGGCACGCTTTCTCACCATGCAGCGCCCCCTCACCTGTCTTCTGTGGAGTCCTCCCTTCTGTATGGCGAGTTCCTGATAGTTATCTCCATGCGGTGGTCCCTCAGCTCCCCCTCCTCAAGGGAGTCTCGCTTGGAATCCCGCTCATCAGACTGAGAAGCAAGGAGAAAGTAATTTTCCTCACAGAGAAGCATATTTTTAATGATAATCAAACCTTGCCAACATCCACAAACAAACTTTCATATACACGTTGAATGCACCCATGTTATAAAACACAAAACGTTTCATTCAAATCCCATGACGTTAAAATTACAGCTCTCTGTAACCCGGAACCTCAGATGAGAAATTTAAAACCAGCATATGACAAGGGACATTAGACTCTATGCCAACTATGTTAGTTGTTTATATGAGCCAAAATTGAGCCTTAAAGCATAATCTAGTCACCAAATACTCTCATGACACTCATAAATACGTAAGGGCTTGCTGCTAATCTTATCAGAAGAGGTTATTCTACCAACAGCCCTTATCAAATTACTAGAAAATTTTCCTGAGTACGTTATTATGCAAACCAAGAAAGATAAAACATCAACTTCGAGGTAACATCCAATGATGCTACAAACACTTAGAAATGGTATCACGAATATACTAATAATGAAAAGAGAAAAGTTAGTCCAATTGCACTAATGACTTTAGGCTCAAAATACTTTATTCTCCATGTAGATACTGTCATCTGCATACAGCTTTAGTATGTTATCAATCTGTCTGGATGATGGAAACTGAGTATTCGAATGTTTTTGTTAATTTTTAGAATAGATTTTGGGCTCACCTGTGACATTTGGAAGTACAAAAGAACTTCACCGAAGAAGCGTTGTTCTAATGGAAAAATGAGGGCAAGAAATTAAATCTCCTTTAAAAAAACCCCTTACTCAAAAAACATGGCTTACATTTTTTAGGCGCTTTATCTCTGCTTTCTCCTCTTGTTCCTTCCGTCGTTTTTTTTCCTGAAGAATTTCATCTAAAGTTTTCACTTTCCAAGAGTCCTTTTCATCACCCATTTGAGTTCAAACACTGCGAAAATAACAAGAATTCAGGCTACGTCAGGACACTGCAAGCTGCGGTTTGATGCGACGCTGTCTCTGAACCCTTCCGGGCGCTTCGGGAAGAGGGACGGGCTCTGAAAGGTGACAGCCTGGACCCGCGGCTCCTCCCTGCCTTTCCCGTACGCGGTCTTGGGAGGTCACTTCACCTCAGCTTGCCCTTCTGTAAACCGTAAGCACACCGCCCGCACAGCGGCACCGTTCCGGGAGGACACGAGTGCCTGGCACTCACCAAGCACTGCCGCTGCCGTCAGAATTTACTAGAAAGACCATACGGGCTGCGTGAGCCGCTGGCCCAGCTGACGGCCGCAACCTCCACCACAGGACAGCGGGGGCCAGGGGTGAGGGACGCCCCGCGAGAGCGCGCTCGCAGACCAGGCCGCCCGCGAGGCTTTCACTGCCTGGGGTTCAGTCGCGCTAACCCGGGGGTTGGCGCGGGGCGTGTCGCCCGCCCGGCCCGAGAGCTTGGGTGGGCCGAGGGCCACTCACCCCTGCGCCGCCGCCGCCGCCGCCGCCGCCGGTCCCGGAGCGTGAGGAGAAACAGCGGCCGGCGCGCGCCACGAGCGTCGTCACTTCCTGTGTCGGCGCGGACTGATGACGCATCAGGGTAGGGCCTCGCCGCCAATTTCGGCCCCGAGACAAAATAGTGCCCGGGGTGTTCCTTACGTCACTTCCGGCCGCGGCGCTGGCTGATGACGAGATCTGGAGTGGAGCCGGTCCCGGGGGTGGGGGATGGGGAGTGGCGCCCCCGCCGCGCTTGGCCTGCGGAGCCGGGTTCTCTGCGCCCCCCCGCCAGGTCGCCGGCGCCGGCCCCCCCCCCGCCAGGCCCCCTCCGTGCAGCGGACAGTCGCCCTGTGTGTGCCCCCCAGCGACCCAAAGCCGCGAGCTTGGCGCTGAGGGTGGTCCTCCAACAACGCGATGGCTGACTGAATTTTCAGATACGTTGGAAAGTTGCCCCCTCCAGCCACGCATTTGGCTCTGCCTTACCAAAGAAACACACAAACGACAAAACCCGGGGCTGGAAGAGCTGTTGCCGCGGCTTTAAGGCTTGTGCTCAGACGCTGGTTCTCCATACGCGACTGCCTACCCAGATCCGCCCGCGGAGCTTTTAAGGCCCCCAACTCCAACGCCAGTCTCAAACTCGCGGAGGCCATTGAATGAGAAGCCCTCTTCCCCGCGTCAAGTTATTCTGTAGACCTTTGTTGTTTTAAATGGTCACAAAGAGTGATAATTCAACATCCTGAATCTCAGGGAAGAGAATGCAAGATAAAGTTTTGTCCACATTTACTAGACCTGAAATGGAAAATGTAGAATGTGACCCAAAAAATTAGGGCACCACAAAGGCGAGTTTAATTGGGATTGTTTTCCCTCTCAGAATGAAATGTTTACTTTCTGTATCCAGCCTTTTATTTTGCGTACTGAGTTCTCGGTGACAGGAAAACCATGTTGAACACTGGGCAAGGCAGGCGGAAACCACCCGTGATCACTTCAGGAGCATAAACACGAGGAAACAACGAAGGGCTCGCTGAGCATTTACTTTGGCTGAACAAGAGTCACGGCTAGTGGCTACCACAGTGGCTTAACTCAGACAGACATGACAGGAGGCGCCCGCAGGCACGGTTACACAACGTCAGTTTATTATCATAGCAGAATCAAGTGACTCACTAAATTATTTACCAGAACCATTTTCTAGAAAGTACTGATCTAGTCACACAAATACTGTAATACGTGAAATACAAAACATGACAGACATTTTACACTTTCACTTTTCCACAGTTTTGTTTGGTATAAAGCAAATATTACTTGGCTCTGATGTAATGGTTCACTGATATAACTTTCAAGTTTTTCAGTGTGGGGACATCACCCTGACTGGCCGGCCATTCTCAATGTGGAGCCCACAACCCCCTGGGCAGGTTCAAACTCACATTGGTGAATATTATAAAAACTTCAAATTGGCTAACTGCCAGTTTTCCTTAAAAACTGTAACACACACACACGGCTTTGCCAGTTAGAACAGTTTCCAACTCAGTTTGGACATCTGGGCATGGATCCAGTGGCCATCACACTCAGAATCAGAGCCCTCAGGAAAACGGGAGGCAAGAAGTTCAGAGACAGCAGCGTGGAAGGGTTTATGCTCTGAGCTGCTGGGGGGGGGGACCCCACGCCAGGGCACAGAGAAATGGGCAGACTCTTTGGGGACCTGGGGCGTTCTTGTTTATAAACCAGGAAAAGGAAGGGGCCCCAACCAGGGCATGTACATACTTTGGAAAGAAGAAAGCCCTTAGTTCAATGTGTGTCGAGGAAAGCAGAGAAGAGGACTTTGAGCTGTAGAAAATCCTTATTTAATTTCTCCAGCCCAGGGACACCGTGAAGACACTTTCAGGCCTTAGGAAACTCATCACCTGGACAAATGAAAAAAGCCATTGTGCGTCTGACACACACACACACACACACACACACACACACACAGCCTAAGTGACCATCCACAGGACAGTGGCACAACAGGAATTGAAAGCCACTGGTGTGGGGAAAGTATTTCAAATGCAGGTGACAAGCACAGCTTCATGTAGCTGATACGCTTAGCATAACACTTTTTTTTTTTACTGTCTCTGATTCACCATGTTTATTTTTTCTCAAATTAAAGACACATTTTGGGTTGTGCAAGGGTATCCTGAGCTTTCCAAGGCAGATGATTTTAATGCTGATCTGCAGAAATTATGACTCGTGGAATTTAAAAACAAAAAGCTTTTTATGTCACTCTGGGGGGGGTTTCCTTGAGCCATCTCTGACACATAAGTAGATGGCCAGCCTCGGGAGCCTGGATCCAGTGTGGGCTTGTTTACAAAGGCACAGATAACCACAGACACAGGAGCCGCCGACCAGTGTGAGCAACGACACTCAGTATCAACGTCGGTACAAGCACATCTGCGACAGCTGAGGACATATTATAAAAACTAGATAAAGGTAATAAAAAACATGTCATCTCTGTACAGTCATTAAACAAATGGTCAAGCCAGGCTGCGGGTTGTGGCTCTCAGCACTGGGTTGTCCTGGACATGCCTGTGAAGTGGGCGACTCGGGCGGACGTGAGACTTAATGGGAGGGCAGTGGCGGCCATAGCCGGGATGAGAAGTCTCAAAAGCAGCCTTGCAGGAAATTGCCTCACTTACTAATAATTTGGCAAAATCTCCGTTTAGTTTCTGGTCCCAAAATTTAGAAAATCAAAACCAGCTGATAGCCACTTGTGAGAGTGGAGGGCGGGGCACGTCGCGGGCTGGAGCTGCATAACTCCACGATGCATGGGGTACAGAAACCCCTGACAGTACTCGGCAACAGGCGGCTGCATTTCTGATTACACTTAGATGACAAAGTCTGCAAGAAGGCCAACATGAAAATCCTGCAACGGGGTGGCGATACGTGTGCCCCTTTGCCTGTTCACATCCCACTGTCAGCCGCAGGCACTGCACCCATGTTCTCCAGTGCACAGGCAGGAGCCCTGTGGAAGCAGTGTTTTCGCTCTGGTCTTCACAGATGAGCGCAGCACCCCAGCACCCCGGCCATCACCAACGAGTCCTCTTCAGTTTTGTTTTGGGGGGAAGCAGAAAAAGAGGAAAGGGAGTAGGAACCCGGGGCAAGTCCCAGGAGAAACAGCTTCACAGTGAAGGTGAGCTTGTCATGCATGTGAGCACACACCTGCCTGTCCTCTGGATGCAGGTCAGCTTCGCAAAAAGGTTGGTTGTAGTTTAAAAAGCTTCATTTTAATCCCTCGCTGTGGCAAACTTTTTCAAGTAGGCAGAACTTAATGAGACATAATTATTGCTCTTTGTTTCCAAGAGATGTGATCTCCCGAAGAGGCTATTTTTATATTTTCCAGTTGAGAAGCCAACTGGAAAACCAGTGGACTGATCGTGAGAGCCAAAGGCCTGACCAGCAGGGAGGGAAATAAGATTTAGGGACAAGGGCGCCTTTGGTCCCCTTTCTCAGTTGGTGTACTCAGTTCCAGCAGGCAGGCTGTGGTGGTCAGGTGGCCAGGCCGCCTTGGACCACCGAGTGGGGCTGCCCTATGGGGAGGGCCCCAGAAACTGGCTGGCGGTGGACGTGCCCCATCAGAAAGGGGGGTGAGGGATAGTGTGAAGCGCTCAGGAGCCTCAGCCCAGCACAGGGCTCCCGCACCTGCCCATCCACTCTGGGAGGGGAGCCCGCCGCCAGCCTGTGGGTTCAGAGTGTGACATACATGCTGCAGTCCAGAAGCCACCTGCGCCTGCGTCTCCTTTTTAAAAAATTACATTCTCATTTTCAATGCTACAGTGTAATGGAAACTGTAAACACTCCAAGTGTTCCTCGGCCCTCACCCATTCAGGAGGAAAAGTGTAATGTCTTCATGGTGAGACACGGGCGGTAGGGGACCCTGCACAGCAGCTGACTCCAGAGCAACGGAGGGCGGCATCCCCTGCCTGAGCTCAGCACTGCGCGTGTGTCCCAGCCTCCAGGGCTGGAGCCCCTCGGAAGCGGGGGCTTAGTGCAGCAGGTGATGAAAGACCCCCCTGCCTTCCTGGAGTGACCTTTCCCTAAGTGGGACCGGCTGTTGGCAGCCCCAGGTGGGGGAGAGGACGCATCGGGTAGGAGGGTCGGGTGGCAAGGCAAGGGCCCAACACCCCACCCTCAGCAGCAGGGGCCCCCTGTTTCGGAGCCCTGTGTGTCCCCTCCCCACTCATTGCCTGGCTCTGTGGCCTCTGTACCCAGGCAGTGGGCACCTTGGCCTTCATTCCAGCACAGTGGTCTCCCCACATGCCAAGGAGTGGGCAGTGCCTTCAGTGGCTAGCGTGGGGAAGATGAGTTCTGTCTGCTGGCACCAAGCAGACAGCAGCCCATGTTGGCACCTAGACCCAGCTCTGACTTCACAGTTGTCCCCAGTGGTTTTCACCCGGAGGAATGGGGGCCTAACTGCAGTCAGGCCTCGTGCCCTGCGAGGGCCGTGCAGAGGCCGGTGAGTCCAGACCCCTTCCGTGCGCTCAGCGTGGGGCAGCGGGAGGCCGTGTTCACATTTTCACATCATTGGCGATGGCTTGGCGGCAGGCAGCTGGCTCTGGTCTCCGCCCCCGGAAGCTGGCGTCTGGGATTCCATTCAAGTTCCCGCTGGTTTTGCCTGAAAACCCCAGAAAGGGGCAGGGAAGGCTGCACGGGCCTGGTCTCCTCACCCCAGCTGTGACCGTGGGGGTGGGAGTGGCCAGGGGGCAGAGAGGGCAGGGATCCCGTGTCAGCGAGGATGGCAGCAGCGCGTGGCATCGGGCACCTGCCGAGGCCTGAGCTCAGTGGTGCGGCCTGGCCTCCTTGGGGACCAGCGGCTCAGCGCTGTCCTCTGGTGTGCGGCCGGCAGCCACGGCCAGGGTCTGCATGGCTTCCCGCTGGTACTGCTTGGCCTTGTTGTAGAGCAGGACACCAGCCGTGACCAGGATGGTGCCCACGGCTGACAGGCTGGTGACTTTGTTGCCAAAAACGATGATACTGAGCCAGATGGACAAGGCATGCTTCACGGTGCTGGCGACACTGTAAGACAGAGGGGGCAGTGATGGCCCGGACAGGCCTGGGACCGGCGGCAGGCTCCGGGCGCACCAGCTCCGCCCCCCTCCTGTGGGTGGCAGGACTTCCTATCAGGAAAAGTGCCAGGCAGAGACAGCAGGGGACGCCGCGATACACAGCCCAGTTCCCACCTTCCAGATGTACAATGAACATTTTCCCTTATTTGCTTCGGCCTTTTTTTGACTGAAGTATTTGTAAGTAAATGACAGGCACAATGACATTTTACCCCTAATCGCTTCAGCTGCTCTCTAAACAAAGGGATGTCCACGTCCCTGCGGCACTTTTGTGGCACATAAGAAGAGACAATTGCGCTGTGAAGCGGCACTGTACACGCCATGAAAATGGATTAAAGCCAAATCCACCGAAATGCGAGCAGTGCCGTGTCTCGGGGTTATGGGTAATTTAAACTTTATCTTTTGTCCTTCTCTGCCTTTTCCAATTTTCTATAGTGAATATTGTTCTTATAATACAGATTATAATAGGAATTTTTAAAGAAAGTTATTTTCTTTAACTAGAATTAGTTTTCTGTTTTTTGTCTTTTTCTGAACCAATGCTAATGATCACTGAAAAACAACTTTGTGCGACAGTGACCTCAAGAGAATTTAGTGACAGGAGAACGTAGAAATGACGAGTGTTCCCAATGGTCCTGCAGACACCTCCCATTCAGGACCCAGGAGGGTGAGGGCCGGCTGGGCAGTGGTGCCGGTCAGAGCACACTGCCCGCGGGCCGGCGTCTGACGTTTGCTGCTGACTTGGGCCCGACTGAAACCAGTAGGCCCATGAGCTGCCCCACAGAGCGGCCACCGTGCTGAGCCCCGGGGAAACTGCGGCTGCTGCCCGTGCAGCCCCACGAGGCCTAAGGGCAGCATGCAGCCTTCCAGCCTATGCTGTCTTCACTCAGGGACAATCCCACTTCTCCAGTGACAGTTGAGAGGTTAAAGAAAAAGGCCCACTGCTCACACAATGTGATGTGGCCAAAGCTGCTGACATCACAGTTTGGATTTCTAGGTCTGCAGGCGACCTCAGCTCATTCCTTTCCAGTTGTTATTGAAAACTGTCCAGCTTTGAAGCTTGTTCAGTTATACAAGTGAAAGGCAGCTTGCGAGGCTCAGGGCTGCCATCCAGTGTGGGAGCTGACGGCCGGTGTGGCCACGCACACCAGGGACTTGGCCTCACCCCACCACCGCGTTTCAGGAGCTCTTTCACCTGCGGCCCATGGCCCGTCCCGGGCAACAGACAGGGCATCCCATCATCGCAGGACGTCCACTGAGAGCTGTTCCAGACAGAGCAAGACTCAAGCTATCGCAAACAATTCCGGCTCCACTCTGAAGATTTCCAGTGGGCGTCTCCCTACACATCTGTTTGTGTTTCAGATTGTGCCCACGCAGCGTCCTGGCCATCACGACATGGGCCGTGCTCATCACGACAGCCTTTGCTAGAGCACTTTGCCACACAAACACCTCTTGTGAAAACAGGGCTTCAGGCCTGCTCTGCAAATAGTTTGGGCGACTGTCTCCTGGGATGCTGCTGTCTTACCTGAAAGTCACAGGGGAGATCCTGCCCATGAGCGCGTACGCCGTGACGCTCTGCAGGTGGAACAGCACACCGTCCGTCAGCAGCAGCAGCACCACGTCCTGTGTGTAAGCAAAGCTCTTCCCGCTCCTACCAATCACCGGCAAGTCCTGTGCCGGAACAGAGAGGCCCTAGCATGCCTGCCGTCACCGTGCCGCCCACCCCAAAAGACAGGGCTCCACGCGTGCCAGTGACCTGACAAATGGACCGGCATGAGGGGCGCCCTGCAAACAGCCTTCTGAGGCAGCCACTGAGCGGCGCTGATCAAGATCCTAAATACGGTACACGCAGCCAGCGAGCACATGAAAGACGTCGGGAAACGCAGATCAGACCAGAGACACCACCTCACCCCCATTAGGACCCACAGGACAAGACACCCCCAGAACATGACACTGTTGGCGAGGACATGGAGCGGCTGGAACCCTGTGTACTGCTGTGGGGATGGAAATCAGTGCAGCTGTGACAGAAACGGTGTGGAGGCTCCTCCGAGTTAAACACAGAGCGACCAGATGACCCAGCAACTCCACTTCCGGGCATGTCCCCCAAAGCACTGAACGCGGGGACTTGCACACCCATGTTCTCAGCAGCGTAAGTTATTCACAACAGTCCAAACATGGAAGCAAGCCAAGCGTCCACCAGCGGACAAGTGGACACGCGACGTGTGGTATGTTTGCACGTGGGGTATCACTCGGCCTTGATGAGCAGGAGGCCCTGACCCGCTACAGCGTGGGTGAGCCTGGGGGGCACTGTGCTCCATGAAACAAACCAGACATGGAAGGCAGACACACAGATGGGGACCTGGAGTGGCTGAGTTCACAGAGATGGGAAGAGGAGGGTGGGTGCCGGGCTCGGGGAGGGGAGGAGCTCCCCAAATCTGCCACTTGCCATAAAGATTATTTTGAGTGAGAGGTACTTAAGAGAGCAGTGTGGGAAGGGTGCTCTGACAGCCCTTCTTGCTGGAAAGAGGAGATGAAACCCCCGTATGGAAGACATTCTCCCCGTCCCAGGAGGAAAGGGACATTCTTATCAAGCAACAGGAGTGAGGCCAAGGGCACTGTGCAAACAGGCCGTGTCAACATGACTGTCACCCCCCTCAGCACCCCGCTCTGCTTGGTGATGTCCCCACAACTGCCTCTTTACGATGCAGGAAGTCCTCGCTGAACGTCGTCCAGAGGTTCTGCAACTGTAAGTGGAGCGACGGTCTTCGAGGACTTGCTGTATCAGTGCTCGGGTTCTGCCACTGCTTTGGGTCTCCATTTCCTCCTGCAGGCTCCTGTGCCACGTCCAGCTGTGTGCCGCTCCTGTCACTAATTCTCAGGCCCAGCCAGAGACCCCAGGATGGGAGAGGTGAAGTCCTGTCCCCTTGCAGGGGGAAAGGGGGGGGCAGCGTTTAATGGGAACAGTGTTTCGGTTTGAGATGATAAAAAGGTGCTGGCGATGGATGGTGGCGATGGCTGCACCGCTGTGCAAACGTACTCAATTACAATCGAAAATTATCAGAATGATAAATTTTGTTATGTGTATTTTGCCACAATTAAAATAATTTTATATACGCATATTCTTCCAATCACACATTCCAATTCCAGGAATATAGCCCAGAGAAACTTCCACTGAAGGTGTGACAGGAAAAGTTCCCTATTACTGTGATGGGACAGGGCAGCTCTCTGCCACATACACCCAGAGTGAGACAACAGGACAGGGCCACCCAGACCCAGTGTGTCTGTTAAGGTTTGGACCTCGTCCGACGAATGGGGCCATATGAGTCCTTTCTAGCCCCACAGACACGTTCAGGAAGGGGCCCCTCCAGGAGTGGGGCCCAGGGACCAAGAGACTCACCTTCCCTCTTCTTTCATCCTGTACACCTACCCTGTTGATTGTCCTACGGTGGGCAGATGCCACTTTGAAATTCTAATAATAAATAAGCGAGCCCAAAACCCTCACACGAAAATTGCTGCAAACCGGCCTCTGGAGGCATGAACCTGCCTCAGACACCCGCACAAGGTCTGGCTTCCACCTTCTCTCCCTTCTCTGTGGGGGCGCGCCGTGGGCACAATTCAGCAAAGCACGGCAGTAAGCTGGAAAGGTAGCTCCTGGCCCCCATCGCCCAGGGGCGTCTGCTCCCAGAACTCACCATGAAGAAGATCCAGGCTGGGACCAGCATGGCCACGGCCGCGGCACTCGTGTAGAACTGCAGCTCGGCGGCCCTGCGGGGACAGGGGCGCCTAAGGGTCCACTTGCAGAGGCCAGGCTTCCACCCAGACTCACAGCGACACTCGCTAAAGGGCCCCAGTGCACTAGAAGTCTGTGTTCCCTGGGATGACAAGGAGGGCCTGTGTGACAGAGCCAACCCCCAGAACGGGAAGTGGAGGGCAGCCCGCTGGGCTGGTCCCGAGGGTGCCTATGGGGCAGCTGCAGACACTGGGGTTTTCTTCCAAGTTTCACCAGGGCACTTAAAAGGCCACCTGCACCAAAGTGGGGAGTGCATCAGGGCCCCAGGGCACACTGACCTGCACGCGGGCAGGACATCCTCCCGGCACAGGAAGGCGCGATACTTACGAGAACCTGTACTTGTCCCCGCTGAGGAGTTTTTTTGAAAAAACATTTTGCAAACTGGAATAAAGGAACAAGAGGTTACCCGTCAGGACAGGAAGTTAGCACGGAGCCTGCACTAGACAAAGCGCATGTGTCATTCCCAAGCAGTAACGACAGTGGTGGCCCCTGGGGGATGGCCCCTGGCATCTGCTATGAGTTGGGCCCACATGGGCGCTTTCCAGGCATCACTCCGCCATGAGGGAGCGCCATCCCTGCCTTTTACGGATGGGTAAACCAAGGCGCTTGGAGGCTGAGCGATGTGCCTGAGGCACCCCGCTCTCAGGTGTCAGAGGACCCCAAGTCCCTGCTCTGATAACTGCATGGAACCCCACTCTGAACCAAGAGCTCCCCTAAATCAGCAATGGCCTCGAGCCAGGCACCCAACGTGTGGGAGTGAGTGAACACAGCAGGCGTTTAAGCACACGAAGACCCCAAGAGGAAAACATGGAGGAAACCCCTGGACGGGAAAGACAAAGTGTGGGAAACACACATGCAACAACGAGAAAGCGGGGCCGTCCTCGTCCCTGGGAACCAACGGGGCCGGCACGTCAACTACTGACACTGCTCTCCCGGCTCTAGCAGCTGGGGCTGCTTTGCTTTGTGTTAGTGAAAAAACCTAGGTGAGGACAGTGTCAGACAGAAACTCTCGCAGACACAAGGATAAAGCAGAACCATTGTTCTGAGACACTGACAGCACGGACCAAGAGCCTTCCGGGCCGTCTGCAGGCTCCACCTCCCTTCTGGGGGTCCACACTATGGACAGTCAGAAACGAAGATGGAGGCTCATGTGGAAAGATGTCCTCTGCAGATTTAGATGGAAGACTTGTCGTGGGAGGTAGAGGCGGGGCAGTCACAGAGCTCGGGCTACGGGAGTGCGCAGTGCAGGAAGCAAGGCTCCCAGGATGGCACGAGCTCACCACACAGGACATGCACTGAACGGCAACCTGACCCGTGCCACATGTCTAGGGGCTACGAGGGCAGAGGCCAACACATCAGATTGTTAGCGATGGATTAAAGAAGCTGTGTGATTCGGAACCTCAGTGACAACAGCAGGAAATGCTCCGGTACCCGCGTCACTTCCTCTTTTCTAGAAACGGGGGGGGGGGGGGGGATCCAGAAACGACAGCCCTGCTAGGTGCAGTATGTCGCCTGCATAGATGAAGACAGCCAATCCTGGACTAATGGTCACAGCCAGGGATGCAGTGTGTATCCGCTTTGTTTCACTTATCTGGCTTCTTTTTTGAGAAAAAGCTACTTCATTGGGGCACTTACTGCTTTGCTGTTTAGGAAAAGGCGGCATCAGCTGTGCCCAGCTTTGAATTACGGGAAGCAGTTCTGAGTGGCTCTGGACTGAAATGCCAACAGCCATGAAGAACAGTGGGCGCTGTCCCCAAGCATGGCACATGTCCCCACGCCCCTTGGGACTCACCAGTCCATGATGTTGGTGGACAGCGCGGCCGAAAACCCCAGGATGTTGAAGCTCATCTCGGTTGCCGTGCATAGTGCCAGGCCTCCCATGACCGGGACGAGGGAGAGGTTGACCAGCAGCCCTGAAAGGAACACATCACAGAGCCTGGCTGTGACCAGTCTGTCCAGCTGCCAGTACTCTTCTCAGAGTCCTGGTGGCACCCTCCCTTCTCAGGAAAGCTGTGGATCTTCCCATAAGTTCAGGGCCAACACCCATCGGATTCTTTGTGCCAGAGGGAGACGCAGCAAAAAGCCTGCATGTGCAGGCATCTGTCCCCTCTCCAGGCCAGGCCCCTTGGCGGCTCTGAGGCGCGGCTCGGATGCGAGTCCTGTGCCCCGAAACCCACCTCTCCCGGCACCCATGGCTCCACGAGTTGTCACTTGCAAAGGCAGGAGGTGATTCTATTAAAGAGGGAAAACTGGGGTGGGGCTGTGGCTCAGTGCCTGGCGTGGGGGCTTCTACAGGGACCCACGCTGCGTTCACACTCCTTGTTTCCTTCTGAAGTCTAATAAGCAACCTTGACTTGAATGGTATGAGGGAAACTCATTCTCCCTGGAAAGGGCACCAGGCGACCTTTTGAACCTCTGCCTGGACTTCATCAGGTCTACTGGGAAATTCAGTGTGGACTAGGGTATAAGCCTTTCATGTTTGGCAAAATCGACCTCATAGGACAAGGGCCATGTCCCCGCCACAGGACAGTGCCATCCAGAGCAGGTGAGCCGGGGAGTGTGCACGTCAGTTGCCCAGCAAACCCACGGCCCTGCGTGGTCAACGCATCTGCCTCACCCTCCAGGAAGGACTGGCTTTCTTGGCTGGGGTGCAGTCCAGGGGCAGCTCCTCTTGGCAGGCCCTGCCGGCTCTCACCCCTCCACCCACGAGGCTGCTGCTCTGCAGGGAGAGTGCCACTCTTGGGGTCACTTCCCTGGGTGACCACTGGCACTGTAATCTTGGCCCCTAAAGTCCTTGTACCTCGGTCGTTCTCCAATGCATCCCAACAGATTCCTTTCTAAATCTCATCACACTTTTCTGTTCTCGGTGACAGATTGTTTGCGTTGTGCTTGTCCCATAGCTGGAAGCCCTATCACGGTGTTTCAAAGTCATGGCAAATATACCCTTTTCCTGCAGCTAAGCCAGGCCCACTCATGTCATGTTGCTCTTCACACTTCGATTTCACTGTTTTACCAACACGACAACGTTCGCACAGTCCCAAGGGCACAGCTGCGAGAAGTCCGGCTGTGTCCTGTCCCCTCCCCCTAAGGCAGGTATGTGCCCTATTCTGAGATCATGTCATTTTCCTAACAAATACGTGTGCGTACATGAGCACCCCTAGGTAACAGGTTATGTGTTACGTGTGTCACCTGCCCTTCATCTGTCTTCCAGGGAGCACGCTGCTTTTTAAAGGTCTGGTTGGAACACCAGAGGCGTGGGTGCCGTGTAGCTGGAAACAGAGCGTCTTTCCTTAACAGCTGGAGATGTGCAAATAGACCGATTGGCTGGCCCTTGGGGAGGGCAGAGCGGCACGGCTGAAAGGCAGCAGGGGCCCCACAGCTGCTCATCCTTGCCAGGCACCATCTCGCATGGGCAAGGAGTTCTATCTTCCTGGCACGAGTGGCGGCGTGAGTGATGACACCCGAGGTTACTTGCTTCTTGCCTTTTCCCAGTCGGACCCTCTGACCTCCGCGTAGTCACACAGCCCCACCAGGCAGAGGTGAAGACACACGCACTGAGGTGAACGTGCCAGCCAACTTGTGACCACTGGAAACATTGCAGGGAGGAGGGAGGCCCTGGCCAGTGACAGGGTGCGGGCAGAGGGCGGGCAGGAGGGCAGGGGCAACCGGGGGACCCAGAGGAGGAGCGCTCACCGGTGTACTCCCCCAGGATCAGCCGGGACATGATCACAGTGAAAATGGGGGCGGAGCTCTTCACCGTCTCCGCAAATGAAACCGCCACATTCTTCAGGCTGACCAGACCCAAGACCACTGTCGCAAACCTAGAAAAAAGCCTAAGTATCATCAGCGTGCATCAGCCCATGTGTAGCTATTCTCCTGACTGCGACAAGTCAGCCGGGCGGCTGGGCACACTGACGCCCCCTCCCTCCTGTGACATCGTAGGGCCGGCCCTCCAGGAACCACCAGCCCACCTGCCAGGGGTTCCGCTGGGACAGTGGCTGGGACAGTGTCGGAGAGTGTCAGCCCAGGGAGGAGGAGGCCCGTCATGCTCAAACTATGATCAAATGAGTCTCATGGCTGTTCCAGACCAGTCTGATCAAATGGAGATGGCATTAAGGTCCATAAACCAAACACATTTATTGTCCAGATCTCGACAGCCCTTATAAAGTTAGCATTGAAAACACCCACGATCACCTAATCATGACATCAGCCAGCCAACTGCCCATTCGGTGACGGAAAAGGTAGTTGATACACAGAGTCTTAGACACTCAAGCGAGAAGCAGCCTCCTTACCTCATCAGGCCCACGAACAGCATGGTCATGATGAAGTTGGGTGGGTAAGAAAGCCGGGTTTTGTGCTGATATAAACAGCACGGGACAAATATTTTCAGGCACCCAATAAACGTGGTGGACAACATCTGCACAGCACCTGAGGATGGAGGAGGGCCAGGCGGGCAGAGGATTACTTCCTGCCACCTGCACAGCAGGTGGTACATTGTCCACAGCCCAGGGCACAGTTACGAAAACCCTTCAGCTACCTTCCTCCCTCCCAGGCTGCTGTCTCTCCCTGACACTAACCACACGGAAAGCTTTGACTCCACAGCACAGGGGCCCTACCGTCTCTCCACAGGAAGGTTGCATCCCAAAGCCCAGTCCTCACCTGGGAGGTCGCCCCCCACCCCGCCCTCCACAGGAAAGTCGCCCCCAACCCTCGTCCTCACCTGGGATTTGCCCCCCC
>NW_017731634.1:1581915-1592307 GCF_001890085.2 Hipposideros armiger | reverse complement strand
GCCTGCCCTCATCTGGGAGGTCCCGGCTCACCTAGCATGCTGGGCTCGCCCTCCAGCAGGGACAGGATGTACTTGTTGAGGAAGAGGGTGCAGAAGCTGAGGAAGAACCAGAGCGTGAGGTAGAGCAGAGCCCGTGAGCTCCACACCCCCAGGTCCGACTCGATGACAGTGGTCTCGCTGATGGTGACGGTGAGCACGCTCTCCCCGGGGGCGCTATCACTCCTGGTGAAAACAATCTTCTCGCGGTGGCCGAACAGAGAGCCCCAGCCAAGGGGCGGCTTTCCCCGGGGCGTCTCCTCAGGACCCGGGGCCGGCTCTGCTGGGGCTTGGGGTTTTGCTGCCGCTGACATGGTGCACGTTCTCGTCTGCAAGATGCACCAGCACGGCCACGCCACCCTCAGGTGGCAGGACAGACACTGGGACCCGTCAGCATGGCGTCCTGCTAAGAGCGGGGCTGTGGCTGTAACAGAAAGAAAACACATTGCTCACGCAACCTTTAATGTCCTTAAAATAACTGGAAAGCAAACGTGGAATTGTGGCCTACTGTCTGCACGTGTCAGCCACTGCCCTGAAAAATGTGCACTGAACCCCGGGTCCCCAACTGCTCTGGCTGCCCCACCAAAATGAACCCCCACGCAGGCCTGGCCTTAGTGCCCTGTCCACTGGCTGCTAAGGTGGTGGAATCCAGAGGCCCCTTGTCACTCTGGGACCCCTGGTCCTTGGCCCTGGAGACCCCACCAGGCCACTCGTCCTACAGCTACAGCCAGCTGGTCAGTTTGGCCCAGGCCTGGGGTCTTTGCTGCCTGGTGCCTGGCGCTGCCACTGCTCTGCACCTGCCGTCCACTCTGGGACCAGCCATGGTGCCCTGCCCTGGGCCTGTCCCCTTGCGGTCTTGGTCCTGTCACATGTCACACTTGCTGGCTTGCCCAGGCCAGCAACCTGTTAACGTCTTATCCAGCGTCTGGAGTTGTTCTTTGCATGAGGACCGACCTGCTGCTGGCAGACACGCTACGGTCTTACTCCACCCACCAGGCTTTAGATTTCAGCCACCAGATTTTCCATTTGTGGACGTGCTGTTTGGTCCCATTTCAAATTGGCCTCTTTCCCTCAGCATCTTGCTTTTTCCTTAGCTTCTGATTCCTTCTTGATGCTGCTCACTGCAGTCTGACAGGTCATGTCAGTGGTGGAACCTTGACCCCTCATGCTGGCTGAGTGGCGCCAGGCACAGTCCCTGATGCGCTGTGATCACCTCTGCAGATGCTGGCATGCAGCCGCACAGGGGCCGAGGGGACATCTGCCAGGGCTGAGGGTTGCCACCAGCCGGGGCCAACTTCACACCTCTTTCCAGACAAACCCTGCAGCAGTCCAGGCCCCACGGCTGTAGCTCGGCCTGTGCCCACATGTCAAGCGAGCGTCTCCCCCACGATATTGGCTTCATCAGCAGCAGTTTCTCCCGCACCACTGCCCGCCCCACCTCAGGAGGGTTGGGCTCCCACGTTCCCAGTGACATCACACCTGAGTCCCTGGGCCACCCCTGGCCCGCCCAGGCAGCCTCCAACAGCCGACTGCTCAGATTGCGGGTCCCTCAGTATGTGACATCTGGGGTTTCCTTTCCTTTGGGAGGGCTCAGTCATGCATCTGAAATGGTGCCCATTACGTTTCATCCCTAACATGTAGGTGTATGCAGTGGACGCGCTGGGTGTCCAGCTGGCTGCCCCACAACTGGTCCTCAGAGCTTAGGTGGCCGCCACTGCCTGTGCCCCTCCACCTGCGAGTGCTCACAGGCCCCTCAAGCAGCCGGACCCAGACTGAGCTGGTGATGCCCACACCTGGCTCCCACCCAGCCTGGGCAGTACCAGACGCTGAGAGCCACGCCGCTCCCCCTCCGCCCTCTGCAGCTCCCCGCGGCTGGTCTGTCCAGTCACACCATTAGCTCAGCAAGCACCCTGATCTCTCCCCAGCCACCAGGTGCACCCCGACCCTTGGTACACCAGGACAGCTCCCCAAAAGGCACCCCAGACCACAACAGGGCTGCCACTGCCTGCGGGATTATCACAAGCTCTTCAGCCCCTTGGGCCGAGGTCTCTGTTCAGCGCCACCTCCTTCTTCCTCTTCACCAGCTCAGGGCCAGTGTTTTGTCCGGAGTGACAGTGAGCTGAGAGCTGAGCCTCTGTGGGCCCCGCGCCCCTGCAGCCAGGACACGGCGCCCTGAGCTGAGAGTGAGCTCTGTGCCCACCTACCCTGCCCCCTGAAGGAATGCGCTTGGTGGCAGGCAGAGGGAGCAATCCACCCAGGGCCCGGCCCAGCTGTGCCGCCTGGGCTCCTTCCTGCAGGGTCCACCCAGCCTCTTGGCTCCGGCCTGCAGCAGCAGCCCTCTGCCTACCAGCCACATACCTGCCCTGCCCCTCCCACCAACAGGACAGCACGGCCACCTCCCGTGGCCCTGCCTTCTCAGGAAAGCCTCCCTCAGGCCAGATCTTAATTTTGAGGCCCCTCTTTTCAGGGGCCCCGACAGTCATTTGTCACCCCTGTCCTACAGTCGTCACTGACCTTCCAATGCTGAGCCTCATCGCAGGGGCAGGAGCTGGTGTTCCAGGAGCCACCACAGGATCGGCAAAGAGCACAGAACAAAGCTCGAGTGGCAGGCCAGGGACAACCCCATGGCCTTCCCTCTGTCACATCACAGAATAATGCTCTGATTCAAACACGCGCATTTCCAGCTCACACGTGGCCAAGCACCTTCCTTCTCCACCTGGTTTTCATCTGAGACTCCCACAGCGTCCAGCAGCAGCGGGGGGGCCCCTCTTGCCAACATGGACAACGTCGCTCCCACCCAGATGCCCAGTGACTGTGGGCGCTGTGGGCAGGGACCCGACATGCCCTCGTCACATATGCTCAGGTCAGAGGTTTAAGGGACAAGAAATCGCTGTGTGACCCAGGCACATTCTCCTGTATTCTCTCTAAACAAAGACCTACCATCGGGTTGCAGGCGGCCATAGTCCCTCCATCTCCTCGCATGACAAAAATGTCATGAATAAACACCCAGATGAGTCCCACTCTGGCAATGCTGCTGTCAGCACACGCTACGGTCTGTTCGCGCATTTCCGTTGGAGCTGCGCTGGCAGTGGCCCTGCTCAGTCGGGAAGCCTGCAGGCAACCTGCGCTCTCACTGCTCTGATCACCCTCAGGTTGGGGACCCGACCTCCTGGCTCCCACTCCCCAGCCCCTCCGCTCCCATGGCCGTGAACGTCGTAGCTGTGCTGGCTGCAGGCAAGGCCACAGAGGGAAGCAGAACCAACGCCCCCAACACCCCCAGGTCCCTAGTGCTGACTGCGTGTGCCCACACCCAGGCGCAAGCAGAGCTGGTGAGCTCAGGCATCGCAGTGCAGCCCAGACATCAGAATATTCTAGCTTCTCGACTGCTTCTCAACTGCGGCCACGTGGAGAGTGATAAAGTGAACCGACATCTTAAGATGCTTAACCATAGAGTTGGGAGGACTATGGGTGGAGCTGGGCCTCTTGTTAACTCTACAATCCTGACTTCCCGGTTATCCTTATGGTAATTTCCGGGGGAGGGATCATAATAAAGGGATTAGCCATCTTGGGACGGGGTCTTTTTCCTCCACGTGGGCTGCCAGTTGGAGCTCCCTTGTTGGAGGTGACTTCTTGCACTGCGGTGGTGGTCTTGCTTCTTTTTATTTTTCCCGAGTAAACCTTTTCTTTAGTGGATTACTTAGAGAGTTATTTTCTGCCAGTCAACTTTTTGGGGGCTTGCTGTCCAGGATCCAGAGAGGAACGGAACTCTGGCAGCTTTCTACCCGGCGAACAAACCAAAGCGCCTCTACTGAGCCATTTATCACTCCAGTGCTTTGCTACTTGGCTTAGGGGCTGCGGGGTGAGTTTCTCTCCTGGATCTGAACCAACAGGCTTTTGCGTTTGGCGCTCTTCAGGCTTTATTCAGGAATTAAAAACATTTTTTTGCTTGTTTCATTCGTTTGTTTGTTGTGTGTGTGAATGCTTTAAGGCCTATTGTTGTTGGTTTTTTGCCTGTACTCGTGGCAAGTTGGCTTGCTTTCTTCGGAAAGCAGGCTGTCTTTTGAGACAAAACTGGCCTTCGCCTAACATCCCTTTGGGATGTTATTTCTACTGAAATTGGTCGGTTTAGCCAATGTTAGATCGTGCTGTGTCAGTGAAAAGTTAATGGAGTGCCGCGCCGCTCAGCCGATAACCAAACTCCCTGAGCGTTGGTTATTTGCCCGGAACGGATTCTAGCCTTCGGTCTCATTCCCAGTGATCAGACTGTTCCAGAGTGAGGTGAGTTCTGGAACACCTGTAGGTTATTCGAGTTGTAAATTGTTTGGGGCCCAGCCTTTAAAATGGGATCTCTAAAGTCTAAGCCTTCTAACACTGTCCCTCCTCCAGGGACACCAGCTAAGCACGTGCTCACAAAATACGGAGAATTTTTGTGCACATATTTAACTAAATGGGCAGATCTGACTAAGTGTAATTTTAGAAATCAGTGGCTACTTTGGGTAACTTTTGAGATTTCCAAACTTGAATTTCTTAAAACTAAATTGGATGGGGGCTGGCCGAGTGGCGCATTGGTTAGGAGTTGGCTTGGGACACCAGCTCTGAGCAACAGGGCCCTAGTTCGGATCCCACATGAGGGCCAGTGACGCTGCGCCCTCTACAGCTAAGATGGTGAACAACAGCTCGACCTGGAGCTGGGCTGCTGTTGAGTCACCGTAAGCAGCCATCCAATGGCTGGCGAGCAACTGCCTCTCCCGGGAAGAGCGCAATGATAATACCAACATGGGCCAGTGAAGCAACATTCTCCACAACTAGACTGAAGAACAAAAGGACCACAACTTGTCTGTTCCCCTTCCCCCGATTCCTCAGCGCTGTTCCCTCCCCACAATTCCCCAATAAAACCTTTAAAAAAAACAAAGAAAAACTTAATTGGATGGTAACAGTGTTGTAACTGAGAAAGAGGAATGGAATGCATATTTAGAGTGGTATATGGAGGCTGCCAAACAGGACTACAAATCTAAAGTTGTCAGTTTACAAAATAGAGTCTCAAAGTTAATAAAAACTGTTAAAAAGTCTAAAAAACAGAATGGCATCTGAAACCTTGTGCTCTTTGTCTACAACACTCCCTTGCCCTTCCCCCACTGCTTCTTTGACGCCTCTTCCACCTTCCACACCATCTTGCTCTTGTTTGTCGCCTTCCCCATCTTCAACTCAAACCCCAGCGGCACCTCCTTTCAAATCTCCTCCCTCTTTTTCCTCAGAACCTATCAGTACTCCATTTAAGATTAAACCCTCTGGAGATCTTAATAAACCCACATTTCTTATATTCCCTGGACAAAAGCTGAGTTACGAACCACTGTAAAGGAATTTCCTATAGTAACTGAGAATTCTAATAAGTTTGCTAAGGAATTTGATATTACTAGTCAAGCATATCAACCTGAATTTTCTGATTTGTACCAGCTGATCCATGTTTGTTGGTGAAGGCCAAGCTAGACATTGGATGAGGATTGCCGGATGGGAACATCCTGAAAGGGGTTTAGAAAAGCAAACCTCCAATTATTGGGAGGAAGCAGGGAACTTGCTCCAAAGCTACATCCAGCAATTCCCGAGGCTTTTCCAAAGTCTACGATTGGAGCAAAATCCACACTTGCTCGCAAAGGTCTGACAAATCTGTCCATGACTACTATAATAGGTTTCAGGTGGTCTTTAAAGAAAATTCTGGTCTTCCTTCAGATATTGACTCCACACGTGTTCCTTTTAATTCCTTGTCTGTCAACAGGCTAAATAAAAACCTTTCTGTCCTGATTAAGATCCAGGATGGGATGGGGAACTATGTGACCCTAGAATTGGTAAATTTAGCTAATGAGCTTGCCAGTACCCTAGAGGAGCCGCCTAAAAGCAAGGTTGCCAAGACATCTGATTTTCAGCCGTGGCAAACAAGAGGCCCTGTGGAAAACCAGAGAATTTCAACTTTTTGCTGCAAGGAGCAAGGACACGGGAAAAGGGATTGCTGTAAGTTTAAGCTTACAAGACATTCTGCCTACTAACCAGCTTCTTTCAGGCCTTCCAAATTCCCAGTGACGGAGCTCTGAGGAATTACAAGGTTCTTTTTCTTTTTTTTCCAGTCCTTCCCCTTAATCATCTTGGACAAACAGGTTTACGTATTTGAACCTATTACCTTTTGTCTGGGTCCCTTAAGAGATGAAAATTAACATCGTTTTTCTTCTTAGTTCTTGTGCCTTTACCCATTTATTAGGCAGAGACTTCTTGGCGAAGTATCATGCTGGATTTCCTTCCTCCTGACATTGAGGAAGCCCCTCATGGCTTCCTGACATGAACAGATCACCTTCTGACTCCTCGTGACGATTCGCAGAAAACTCCTCTGGGTAAAACTGATTTTCTCATGGTTTACCGATGGTTCATACTTAAAGGACAAAAATGGTGAGAACCGTGCTGGTTATGCTGTTGTAACCCCTCACCAGGTACTGTTGGCAAACATCTGTGCTGCTAAACTAGAGGGAATAGACTTGGATACACATGTCACACCTAAAGAAGGCACCAAACCCTGACTGGAAAAACACACAGTCTGGTGACCCGAAACTAAAGTTGTCAAAATTTTAAAGCAGGTGACCCTAAGGAGTTTGAGTTCCTAGTTTACCACCTGCCACATAAGTTAGGTTGCTATGTTCTAATTCTGTCTTTTTACTTTATCTGTTTAAGCTCTGTTTCAGATGCTAGTCGACACTGGACACCAGCTGTCTCCCAATCCCTGCCCTCTTCCCATGACGTCAGAGATGACACCTAGAAGAGGCCCTTCTGATACCGAGGGACTAGGGGCTAAACAGACATCAAGGAACAAAAGGTTGGACACTAAAAAACCTGAGGATAAAAGACCTGACTATGGATCAATAATCTTTTAGAAGAAAGATCTTGACCAAGAGGGGGGAATGATAAAAGTGAACTGGCATCTTAAGATGCTTAACCATAGAGTTGGGAGGACTATGGGTGGAGCTGGGCCCCTTGTTAACTCTACAATCCTGACTTCCCGGTTATCCTTATGGTAACTTCCGGGGGAGGGATCATAATAAAGGGAATAGCCATCTTGGAATCGGGGTTTCTTTCCTCCATGTGGCTGCCGTCGGAGCTCCGTGTAGGAGGTGTGCTTTCCGCACTGCGGTGGTGGTCTTGCTTTTTCTTTTTCCCGAATAAACCTTTTCTTTTGGAATTACTTGGAGAATTATTTTTTGCCAGTCAACAAAAGCCACTGCACAGGGGCACCCACAGTAAGGTCACAGTCACTGTCCCCAGGTTGGAAACACCCATTCCTGATCAAAATGGTCAGGATGTGACCTTCACGAGTAACTGCAAGTGACAGGGAACAAGGAAAGAAGAGAAAATCAATCAAGCGCTGGATGGAAGCCCTGCAAACCCTCATGAAATCTGCTCTCGGGCGGGTTTAATGTAGTATTTTTCGGTGGTAACAAACACAACCCAAATGCTATCATCAGAAAAACAAATAACTGTGTGTCTGGGACTGGCGCACGTGCCGGCAGCTCAGGCGTAAACCATGAGCTGTGACACTGGCATGATACGACAGTGTTACAGAAGGAACACAGTGGCTCCACAAAACGCTGCCGAATGCACCCAAACACTACACACTGTGCTTAGAAATGCAGGTGAAAAAGTTCTGGACAAAGCGAAGAACACAGAACGGGAGCAGGGCCACAGGACGGGGCGGGGCGAGAACTGCCACTAAGCATGAGGCTCGTGCATGGACAGGTGTCCTGTTACTTTCCACAGCTCCGCTAGGTCGAGATGCAGACATGGAGAAGCACCCCATCCACCGTCAGAAATAGCACCACCAGGTCCTCGGGTGGCCTGAGCCACAGGGGCCCCGGCATCCATGTCCGTGACTGCTGCCTGTTCTGGGCAGAGCCCGCTGTTAGCACTAATCCGCTGCTGTTACTGTGGATCCAATTTCACCTGGACCAGCTATCCAGGAAGGAGGGATGGGGGGGGGGCGGCTGGAACTATTCCTGGCAGGTTTGATCGCCCCGCCCTCCCCTTGCCCAGAAGCCACTTCTCAGTGAACACTTCCCCTGAACCCCGTGGCTCATTGACCACAGCCATGGGTGGCTGGAGCTCTGTGTCCGTGGGGTGGCATGTCCCCTGCTCCACACACAGGGACCAATGTGGCCATCCACCTGCATCCAGAGGAGGGCCCAGTGAGCCCAGGACAGACCTCGCCCTCCAGTCACAATCTTTTCACGACACTCAAATCTCCACAAACAGCCCACCTGGTCCAGGGACGATGTGACAATTGAGAAAGACCGGGCGCAGGGAAGGGCTGGCCCTGCTGGCCTCCACATCCAGCCAAAGTGACTGCTGTTCCTCAGCAGCTGAGGGCACAGGAGCCCAAGTCACATGGCTTCCGTTTTGCATCCAAACTCATCTGGAGTCCCAGTGAGAGACCTGAATGTCTTAAAAAATGAAAGTAGATGTTGGCAGCTTCTTACCCCTTCCTGCCAAGACACTAAACCACAGGTGGGGGGGGGGGAAGGATAGACGGCAAAGCCGGAGAGTTGAGGACACTCCAGACACTGCAGGGGCTCCCAGGGCATGGGGGGTAGGGGGTGGCATCAGGAGGAAACACTGCTGGATATGGAGACCCATAGCCGAGAGCCTGCAGGGACAAGAGGCGGCCAGGCTGCTGCCCTCCAGGCAGGAGACCAGAAGAATCGTCTCTGGGGAAAGGACAGAGCTTGAGTAGGGTGGATAGATGGATGGATGGATGGATGGTGATGGATTGTAGATGGATGGATGGATGGATGGTGAATGGATGGATGATGGATGAATGAAGGATGGATGAAGGATGAATGGATGGATGGGTTCACGGATGAATGAAAGATGGATAGATGAGTGGATGGAGGATAGATGGATGGATGAATGGATGATAGAGGATGGATGGATGATGGATGGATGGCGGGTGGGTGGATGGATGGATGGATGGATGGACGGGTTCATGGATGGATGGATGGAGGATGGATGGAGGGTGGATGGATGGATGATAGGTGGGTAGATGAGTGGATAGATGGATAGATGGATGACAGGTGGATGGATGGATGAATGGATGATGGAGGATGGATTGATGAGTTCATGGGTGGATTGACGATGGACGGATGATGGAGGATGGATGGTGGGTTCATGATGGATGGATGCAGGATGGATAGATGAGTGGATGGATGGAAAATGGACCGACGCATGTATAGATGGATGTATGGGCACAGCCATGTATGTGCGCATTTGCACATAATACATCTATCTCTGTATCTATTTCACAGCTCTGTCTACTGAGACACCCTGAAGGCAATGACACCCCAACAGTAGTGAGCACACCCACTGTCCTGATCTTTGTTTCTAAATGTCATTCTCCACTGAACTGAACCAGCTTCCTCAGTGAAATGTCTGGTTCCGGGGCTGGCATATTAGAGGCCCAGAAAGAAAAGAAGAAGGGGACATATCAAAGAATGATAGGGACACATCAAAAGGACACAGGAGCAAGTGTGAACGAATGTCCTCTAGCAAAATCCAGGAACAGTGTGAGCAAATGTAAACAGTGCGATTAAAGATAATTAGGGGGCCGGCAGAGTGGCTCAGTTGATTAAGAGTTGGCTTAAGAGCACGAACTCTGAGCAACGGGGCCACTGATTCGGTTCCCACATGGGCCAGTGATGCTGTGCCTGGGCTGCCAACAGGTGGCAGGATGGCTCAGCTCGTGAGAGCATGTGCTCCTAACAACAAGGTTTCTGGGTTCGACTCCTGCATGGGATGGTGTTTATATATATATAAACAATTCCTACAACTCAATAGGGAATGTAGGTGAAAACACATGCCACAGAAGGATTTCTAAATGGCCAATAAACACACGAAGGGTGGGTGTGAACTGTCTACTGCCGTATACATAACAAATTACTCTACACTTGGCAGCTGAAAACAAAAAACACTCATGGGGAGCTGGGGGAGGGAACAGCGTTGGAGAATTGGGGAAGGGGAACAGACAAGTTGCTGTCCTTTTGTTCTTCAGTCTAGTTGTGGAGGATGTCGCTTCACTGGCCCCTGTTGATATTGTGATCATTGCACTCTTCCTGGCTGAGACAGCCAGTCGCCGGCCATTGGACGGCCACTCACGGTGGTTGCCAGCCACTCTCACTGCCTGCCAGCCACTCACGGTAGCTCACAGCAGCCCACTGCAGCCCCACTGCGGCCTATGCTGTCGCCGGCGACTCACGGCAGCCCAGCTCCAGGTCGAGCTGTTGTTCACCATCTTAGCTGTAGAGGGCGCAGCATCACTGGCCCTCATGT
>NW_017731634.1:1524070-1581630 GCF_001890085.2 Hipposideros armiger | reverse complement strand
GTGCTCCCAAGCCAACTCTTAACCAACGAGCCACTTGGCCGGCCCGCAACAACTCTTTCTTCAGCTCTATCTTTTCTATTTAACTTGTCAGTTGAGTTTGTTTTTCAGTTAAAACATTTTGTTTTGAGAAACTTTTAGCCTTACAGAAAGGTGCAAAAAGGGTTTATGTGGAAAGTACTGCCTTCTCCCAATTACACAATCTTACAGCGACCCAAACTGGGAAATTAACATCAATGCAACACTCTTACTAGCCTATAGACTGTGTTCAACTTTGGCCTGTCCCATTCGAGTCCCTGTTCTGGTCTGTGGTCCCATGTCTCCTTGGTCTCCTCCAACCCTGACTTCAGTGACCTGCACTCTTTTGGATTTGTCTGACATGTCTCATGATCAGATTGGCGGTCATGCCTCTGTGGCAGGAAAACTGCAGCGGTGACGAGCTCTTCCCAGTGCATCGGATCAGGGAGAACATGATGTCTGTCCCATGTCCTTTGATCTCTTGGTTAAGGTTCCATGGGGCCAGGGGACCTGCTAGGCTCAGTCACATGGTTGTTGTCATTCATTACTCGGTTCCTTGTTGGTGTCAGTGGAAGGCATCCGTTCCTCAGTCCCTTACCTGACGTGGGCCTCTCTACAGGGCCACTCACAACCTGGCATCTGGCGTTCATCAGTGTGAGGGGCCAGGGCACCAGCACCCAAGAAACAGGCAAGTCTTTCTGTAACCTCATCTCAGAAGTGGCCACCCCCGACATCTGCTGTATGGCACCCATTAGAAGCCAGTCCCAGGGTCCAGCCCACCCTAAGTGGAGGGAATTACAGAGGTCGTGACCTCCTGGAGGCAGGATCATGGTGTTATCTTAGAGGATGTCAACCACAGCCACTGAACCACATTAAGAGTCAGGGGAATGAAAAGTAAACCACAGTGAGATGACATTTTACACCTCCCGCAGTGGCAAAAACTGGAGGTCTGACAGTGCCAAGGGCAGTTGGATAGCTCTGGATACATGGCTAGTGGGAGTGTGCACCGTAAAAGCACTTTGGAATATAACTTGGCTTGATCTTGGAAATGTGAAAATGAATCAAAGAAAACCTCATTCAAATGGAGCCGGAAAGCCTGAAGGGGGCGCTCTCACACACGCACCACCCTCCCAGCTCACTTTACACACCCCAGCAGCGACAGGTTTTCTCCTCACCCAGCAACAACACAGCCAATGAGAAGCCACAGCTGCTCAGCTTAAGAAAAGCATTACAGGGCCGGCAGAGTGGCGCGATGGTTAAGAACTGGCTTGGGACGCCAGGGGACTCCGGTTCGGATCCCACATATGAGGGCCAGTGACACTGCCCTCTACAGCTAAGATGCTGAACAACAGCTCAACCTGGAGCTGGGCTGCTGTGAGTCGCCAGCATAGGCTGCAGCCCCTGTGGCAGTGGGTTGCCATGGGCTACCGTGTGTAGCCAGCAGCCAGCGTGAGCGGCCAGCAGCCGCAGTGAGGGGCCATCCAGAAGCCGGCGACTGATCTGCCTCGCTTAGGAAGAGCGCAATGATGGTGCCAACTTGGGCCAGTGAAGCAACGTCCTCCACAACTAGATTGAAGAACAAAACGAAAGCAACTTGTCTGTTCCCCTTCCCCCAACTCCCCAACACTGTTCCCATCCCCCCAATTCCCCAATAAAAAAATCTTTAAAAAAGAAAAAAAAGAAAAGCATTACAATCCCAAACTCTTGCCCTCCTCCAATGACGTTTCATTCAAAATAGCCACTCCCAACGTCCTCCTTTCCTCTATATCAGGACTCCTTCCCATGGTCGGTCCCGCTTACCTGTGGTTCACCATCGCCTGCATGTCCTCAATTGCAATTCCTCTGCTATTCCCAAATAAACTCATTTTGCTGGTAAAATAACTGGCTTTTTCATTTTTAAGGTTGACAAAAGGTAAACATCTGTATACCCTTTCAAAACCAGCAATTCCATCCTAGAGGATTTCCCCCAGAAAGTCCTGCTCGCATGCACTGAAGACGAACGCTGCAATGTCTGAAGAACTGATCATCACAACTGGGGAGACTCAGCCATCTCCCGACAGGACCGAGAGCACATAAACTGTGGGATTTTCTCATGACGCAACACTGGACAGCAATAAAAATAAATAACAGGAATACACAGAGCTGAGTGACGCACAGGTCTCTTCAACATGGATGGTGATCCAATGAAATCAATGTTTATCATCGGTAATTAGCCTGGAGCTTAAATCGTGAACAGAACACCCACTCTGGGATGCAGTGAAGACCCTTAGAGGCTGTGCCGGGCATCACATGTGAAAGCTGGGAGGAGCTGAGGGTCAGCTGGTCCTGAGCTCAGAGGGTCCTACTCACCGAGGTCCTGGCCAGGATCACAGCTGCCTTCCGGCTCCTTCCACAGCCAGTTCTCTCTCAGCCCACATGATTCAAGTTGTTTTCAAGAAGCAATTCTTGTCCTGTAAAAGACCGAAGGTCAGCGGCACTAATCTGACAGGGAAACACTGACTTGAAGAGCCAACAGCCAACCTTACCTGAGTCTCTGCCTGGAAACAGGGTGGGGCGGGCTAGATATGGGACACGGGTACACTGGCTACCCCCCAGGTCACTGGTGAGAAAAGTCTGAATTTCCTCTCTCTTGGATGATGGCACCAACAAAAACTAAACTGTCACCTTTGTGGCCCAGCATGGAGCGGGTAATGAGCCGCCTTTGATAGGCCGGGGGCTGGCTCTTAACATTTCTCCTGCCTGCAGCAATCAGAATCTAAGACCAACAGGAAACCATCTACTGAAATGTGGTGACACATAACAAATCTGTGACATCTTTACCATATTTAAGTGCTACACCGCATAACGTGGCATAAAGGGGGCCCAGCCTCCACCCAACCTTGCAGGGAGGGGCTCAGGACCAGCTGGGAAGGCGCCTAGGCTCCATCCTAAACCCCAGACAAAGCCAGCACGGCCGCTCGTGCAACCATGACTCACTCATCACTGGAGGCAAGTTCAGCTGGAGGGCAATTTCCCCCATCCAATTGTGCAGGCCCCTCTGTGCTCCGCGGGGGTTAATAACCCCTGTTCTAGGACAAGCAACTCCAGATGTCCTCAGATGCCTGGTGAGAAATCTAGGTTGCTTCAAACTATCAGCAGGCATCTTAGATAAACCGTACCGGAAGTCTAGACATTCATTAAACACTACAGTTCAGAAATCCCACCTCTGGGAATTTATCCTTAAAGAAACAATCTGACAAAGGTCCATGCTTGTACATAGGACACTCACTCAGCTTTGTTTTTAAGCCTGAGAAACTGGACAACATCCAAGAGTCCACTAAGGGGTTTGTAATCAACTCTGGCGTGGTGCCCTACAAGTTTTAACAAAAATGTATTTGTCATAGATTGAGGACAGTTACAAAACCTTGTACAATATGCTCCAATTTAAAAAGTACAAATGGTTCAGAACATGCACAAATCACCAGCTGTGGTCACTTGGGAGTGAAATCGCAGATCCATTAAAATTTGGATTTTTCATTTCCCTCCAATTTCTAATTTATCTGCACTGAAAATAGGTTTCTTTAATGTAAAAGCCTTCCAATGCCCTTAATGTCGCTTTTCATGCTGATAGTTTCACTCTGCTTTAAAACTTTACTTGCAAGTTTAAATATTTTCAGTTAAGTACATGCACTTCATTAAAAAAAAAAGTTAAAAAGCCACTAAACAGAGACTCCATCTCTAAATGGGTTTTTATTTGCCATGGCAGTAGAGAGCAATGTGTTGAAAGCCGTCAGAGCATAAGTACTGCGGGAGTATTGCCTGGACACCAAGAGGCCCAAACCCAGTACAGGAAGTCATCCATGACCAGAATGCAGCACTGCTCTGGGCCTGCCTGGGAGTTCCCCAACCCAATTCAGCAAGAAATCACAGTCCGCTAGAACTAACACTCGGTAGGAGGCAGCCATTCTTTAATTTCGTTTTATAGACTCCTGGGCAGAAAATGCAATGAATTCGTGGGCGATCATGCCCTTTGGCTTCGGAGCAGAAGGGTCTTCACCTGGTTCTTTCGTGGACGGTTGCACCAGCCCTAGAGCCATGCCCACCTGGAAGGCTCCTGGGTGCCGCGGTTTAAAACGCAATAACCCCTCCAGACTTGTGAACCGCCCCATCCCCTGGTACCGCAATCCCCAGCGCCCCCGCCCGGCCCTACCTGTATCTCCCGCACTGCGTGGACCGCAAGCCTCACAGGGAACCGAGCGCGGGGCGGGAGGCTGGCGTCACCCAACCCCGCAGCTAGCCCTCCACGTCCAGAGCCGAGGTCTCTCTCGTCCAAACGGACAAGCGCCCCGTGGCCGGGCCGTGGGCTCCGGTGGGCCCCACGCGGTCCGCGCCAGCGAGGCGGGTGCTAAAGGTAGGACGGCCACTCCACAAAGTGAAAGGTACATGACAAAGGGCGGAACCGGGAGTGATGGAGAACCAAGGGTGACCCGGCTGCAGGGTCAAGGGCCTCTCGGAGGGGACACCTCGGGACGAAAGGGTCACGGCGAGGGCAAGGGCCCTGGGGTGGGCCGGCTGGTGCGCTGGGGAGAGGACGGAGTCCGAGGAGCCGTGGCTGGAAACGGGCCAGCGCAGTGGACTCTGGTCCCGATGGCGATAGGCGACCATCGGAGGCAACCGTCATCGTTTGTTTTATTCAGCGTTTTCCGCGTGAACCGGTCACCCACCCTTACAGAAACGACCCAGGCTGTACGCCTCAGGGAAGCCAGGATGCTCCTGGACTTGGGCGCCTTCCAGGGGCCAGAGCGGCATCCCCACGCCCCGGGAGGCGCCATCACTCCCCGGAACGCGCGGCCGGGCCGGAACACCTCCGTGCCGAGGCCATGCCCTCTTGCGGGAAGATGTCCCCGCCCTGAGCGCGCGTACCACGGAGGCTTTGCTGCGGGATCACCGGGGCCCCGCCACCCACCGATCGGAGGGGCCGCGGAATGACAGCCAGTGCGAGATCTCCGTGCGCATCGCGGGGCGCCCGGGCCTCTCCCTGGGGACATCGATGGCGGCCTGGCCACTCGCTCTCGCGCACGGGGAGCCCACCCCGGGCCCTCCGCCCCGCCTGTCGGTCAGGGAAGCGGGCCGCGGGACTCCAGGGCGGGCGGTGGGGAACCCTCCTTAACCGGAGGCGCCCCCGCTACACCTCGGGCCCTTAAGGGCGCGCGGCATTTAAGGTGGGCCGGGAACAAACGGGGCTGCCGAGGCGAGCCCGGGGCGGGGATCCGCGAGGCTGTGGCGTGGAAGGGGCCGCATCGCGGACGCCACAAGGCCCACAGCCGACCCTCTGACCCGAGTGGAGCCTCGGATCGCCGCTTCCTCTGCAAGGAAGGCGGCGGGGTTGGGCGGACAGCGCCTCACCGTGGGGCGGCCAACGTCCCTCTGCCCAGCGCAGCGCGCGCCGGGGCCGGGGGCCAGGCGAGCCGCAGCCGGAAGTACTCTCATCCGGCCCGGAAGTAACGCACCGGAAGCCGACGGCGGCTCTTCACCCGCACGCGGGACCTGCTCCTCAGTGCCCTGGATACCTGGGCTTCCCGCTCACGCCGTGGAGCCAGGGACAGGGACGCGCCCCAACGGCCGCCAAAGGTCACAGTCCGGACCGTACCACTGCGGCCCAGGCGGGGGGGGGCTGCTGGGAGGCGGTGCCCCCGCGGCTGCCCATTGTCACAGTCCGGACCGTACCACTGCGGCCCAGGCGGGGGGGTGCTGCTGGGAGGCGGCGCCCCCGCGGCTGCCCATTGTCACAGTCCGGACCGTACGACTGCCCAGGCTGGGGGTGGTGCCGCTGGACAGCGTCCCCGCAGCCGCCCGTTGTCACAGTCTGGACTGTACCAACGCGGCCCATGCTGATGGGAGATGGCGCCCCACTACGGTTGTCCTCTTGGCACCCTCCATAACGTACCGCCATCCCAGATGGGGGGTCAGGCTAGCAGGCTGAAGTGCTTGCCTCTAAGCCCCTGAGCGCTGCTGAATTTTGCTTTTATGGTTTCAAGGGACAGCAAATCCAGCCCAGATAGACCTACAGTATAGTTCCCCCCTTAGCCGTGGTTTTACTTTCCACGGTTCCAGTTACCCGCAGTCAATCGCAGCTATAAAATATTTGTCGGCTGAACTACAATATCAATTAGGTATTCTGTTACCAACAAGGATTAATTCGGGGGAAAAGGAAAAAGGGCTGCAACCCAGCAGGTGCAAAACTAGCCAGCCACGTGCACATTCTGGCTTTTGTGTTAAGATGGAGGGTATTTAAGTCAGGGAGACAAGAAGTTAGAACCATAGAGTTTTATGCAAAGGAAGTTAGGACCATAGAGCTGGACTAGGTGGGCTCACGAACTTTTATGAGCTCAACTCCTCAGAAACCTCGCAGCCTGATCAGTTTCTATAAAGTCCCAGCTCATCTTTTTTTAAAATTAAAAAAAAAAAGATTTTATTGGGGAATCGGGGGAGGGGAACAGCGTTGAGGACTCCGGGAAGGGGAACAGACACGTTGCTGTCCTTTTGTTCTTCAGTCTAGTTGTGGAGGACGTCGCTTCACTGGCCCCTGTTGGTATTATCACTGTGCTCTTCCCGGGTCAGGCAGTCGCCTACCGGCCATTGGACGGCTGACTGCTCACCGCAGCTCATGACAGCTCACGAAAGTGCACGCTGGTCTGCTGCTGGCTAGCCCCACTGCAGCCTATGCCGTTGCTGGCGACTCATGGCAGCCCACCCTGCTCATCTTTAATCATATTAAACAGACTATTCCAGAAATAAGCAGTTCATAAGTTTTGAATTGCACGCTGTTCTGAGCAGCGTGATGAAATCTCCTGAGGCCCTGCTCTGTCCAGTAGGGTACATGAATTGCCCCTTTGTCTGATGTCTCCATGCTGTCCATGCTCCTCGCCCATTGGTCACTCAATAGCCGTCTGTTATCAGATCGACTGTTATCAGATTGACTGTTGGGTATCGCAGAACTTTAGGTCAAGTTGCCCTTATTTTACTTAATAATGGCCCCAAAGTGCGTGATAGTAATGCTGGTGATTCGGACACTGAGAAACTGTAACGTACTTCCTTTAAGTGACAAGTTGTGTATGTGTAGAAAAAAGACAGCTGGCATGGGGGTGCTTTCCCGGGGATGTGCAGAGAGCTTGGCTGGCAGAGGGGCAGGAAGGGTCCCTGGGGCTGGTCAGAGGCCTCAGTCTGGAAATTAAAAATATTAAAAGAAGGCAGCAGAAGTGAGATTTGTGTTTACAGACACAGGTACCTCTGACCGTCAGAGGGATGTCTTCATCATCCCCAAGCAGTAGTCTCCATGACTTCATCAGCCTGAACAAGGTTTACAGGGTAGATTTTTCCGCTTTGCACAAAACTCTTAAGATACTTGATGACCACCTAGGCATCCTGGCTGTGGGTAGGTGGTCAATGAGTTGTTTGTAATGAAATAATTTCAAAAACAAATTTATAAAAACTCTCAAAACTTTCACAGCAACATTTCTTACATTTCATCTGGGATGGTGCATTTTGATAACTGAAATGTCAGGGGAGCCTGGCCACCTGCCCCCCCATGCCCTCAGTTAGGCCCCCCAGCATGGAGAACAGTGACCCTTCCCAGTGAGTGCATAGCTGGCCTCTGGGCAATGCTGCCTGGCCTCCAGCCACCACCTGTGGCATCCAGGGCCACCCACAGACAGGACAATGGAGACACACCACTCACCTCCCTGCACATGTGTGAGCCCGTGGGGGAATGTGCACACCCCCACACACCGTGGCCCCAGTGCGAATCAATTTTTTTGTCTCATCAACGCTGTAATGAAATGATGTTATTCGAGAACGTGCTGCGTTTGTAGAAAAACTGCTTAGCTGCCTGTGGAGGCAGGTTTCCCCAGTGGCCATGCCCGATTTGTGGTCACGAGAGAAGAAGCCACAACAACAAATCTGTGTGTTTTATCTGCATTTACTGGAGTTTTGACTTCTTTCTTAGACTGAACTCTAAGAAGTAGGATTTTGGGATGAAAGAACATAGACTGGGCACGACTCTCCATTCTATCAGCTTCAAATGTGCCCATTCAGCCTCTTTGCTAATGTGAGCACCTGGGATTCTGGTGGGGACACCATCAGTGAGGAAGCAGTGCTGGGGTGGGGGTGGGGGGCCCTAAAACCCACCACTGAGCTCCAGGGCGTGGCCTGGCCCCGCCTGCCTGTCCCAACCCACGCACATCTGTTGATGTCTGTTGACCTCCAGGGCCTTCCCAGCTACTATCTCCTCGGGTTCGGATGACATTTTTTTTTTTTTAAAGATTTTAATTGGGGAATTGTGGGGATGGGAACAGCGCTGGGGAATTGGGGGAAGAGGAACAGACAAGTTGCTGTCCTTCTGTTCCTCAGTCTAGCCATGGAGGACGCTGCTTCACTGGCCCAAGTTGGCAACATCACTGCGCTCCTCCCGGGCGAGGCAGACCAGTTGCCGGCTTATGGACAGCTGCTCACACTGGCTGCTGGCCGCTCTCGCTGGCTGCTGGCTACACACAGTAGCCCACGGCAACCCACTGCAGCAGGGGCTGCAGCCCAGCCGTAGCCGGCGACTCACAGCAACCCAGCTCCAGGCTAAGCCACTGCTCAGCATCTCAGCTGCAGAGGGCAGTGTCACTGGCCCTCACATGTGGGATCCGAACCGGGGCCCTCTGGCGTCCCAAGCCAGCTCCCAACCAACGCGCCACTCGGCCGGCCCCGGATGACATTTAAAGCGTGATTTTCCAGAAGGAGGGAAGGCAAGCATCTACAGTGGGTTCTGCGCTGACGCCTTCATGGGTCCGCCCACACCTGGTTCCCCACCTTGTCTCCCTCCCCACTTTCCTGTCCATGCTCAGTCTGGGGCTGGGCCCTGGTCTGACAGTGATGGCTCCAGCTGTGTGGAACGAAGACCTGCAGGCCCAGAGGAGCCCACGTTCCCAGGGGACAGTGAGGGCAACAGGCAGGTGCGGACGGGAGCCCAGGAGCCAGAAAAACCCAGAGAACCGGGTCTGGGTCATGGTCCAGCAGGTGAAAAAAGGGTGGAGGGCTCTGCCTCGTGCCGCCGGACCCCCACTGATGCAGCCAGGAAGCACTGGCCAGCCCACCCCTTCCCAGACATCCAGTCTGTCTCCTGACCACAGCCTCTTGGCAGGCCAGGGGAAGCCCTGCCAAGCCACATTCGGTCTGTTGCCTGTTTTGGAACAGTCACTATTTATCAGGTCTCCTCGTCTTAGCGGCTGGTTTCCACTAATTGGGTCTAAGGGGGCTGTGATAGGGGGAAGGCAGGTAGTGAGGGTGGGCCAGGCGCAGCGCTGCTCTGCTCCTGTAAACCTCACCTCGCCACGTGGCCCGCTGGGAAGGGGTCCGGCCGACGGAGTGCAGGCCTGGCCAGTCTCCCGAGGGGGCACCCAGCCAGGCCCACTGTTGGGTGGGGTCGGGGGGATCTGCTTGGGCCTGGCCCCTCACCACCCTGGTCCTGGGGGAGAAACAGGAGGGGACAGGTCCAGCTGGACTTGGTCCCTTCGGATAGGAAGCGGGACCTGACCCATTCCCCTTGGCCCTCCCCGGGCTGCTGGGCTGTGGAGAGAAGGGGCCTCCTGGTTCGAGAATAACAGGGCTTTCCCGAGCTTCCTTCCAGGCTCTAGGTCCAGGCTGGGTCACCGGAGTGGTGGCTGGGACACCCACAGCCTAGAGCGGCCAGGACACTGCCCTGGGCCCTGTGGGTGACACCCACTCCGTCATCCATGTCTGGGCTTTGGAGAGAAAGCAGATCGACGCTAGTCACACAGGCCACTGCCTGAGCTGACGGCTCCGAGGGCCAGACCCTGTCCAGTCGGGGAATCCCACCTGCAGGCACCTCAAGCCACACTCACCCAGGGTTCAGGGGAAGCCGCACACTCATGCTCTGTGACTTGTCCTGATCAGCAGGTAGGGAAACAGGCTGAGGGAGTCTGCAGCCCAAGGGCACTAGAAGCAGTGCCACAGCGGCCAAGCTCAGGCTAGGGACCCTGTTGACCACAGTGCTCTCCCTAGCAGCACGGGTCACTGCCAGAGCAGGGACGGCACCATGCAGAGTCCTCTCTCCTGGGGTGGGGCCCAAGGTCATGGAGGCAAAACCATAGGGTTGGGGAGCACGCCTGGCCTCACTGCTCACAGCTGAGATCAGGCAGTCCTCAGCTGGAGGCCTCCACGGGACACCCGCACTGCTGGCCGGCAGGGCTGCTGTCCTGAGTCTGGGAGCCTCTGCCCCCGCACCCTTTTTCTGTGCTCCCCAAGGCCAGATCAAGGCTCGGAGTCCACAGCCTTTGCCGAGAATGACCGTGGACAGTGCCCATGCCCACCAGTGCGACAGCACCCAGGCCAGAGGCTCCAGCCAGCTGGGTTTGGCGCCTGGTCTCAAGGGGTGCTCTGTCGACGGAAGGGGGAAGGGAGCGCGCAAGGCTTGGCCCGTCACCACACAGGAATCCTGGATGCCAGCGTGCATCTCAGAGCTGGCCCCAGCCTGCTTATCAGCAGGCCACACGTGGTGCTTGTGGCAACTGACTGCAGACTGGCCTGGGCCACTAAGGCCCTGCCAGAGGGGGCAGCAGACCCCTCACAGCTGCGCTGGGTGGGGGACTGCCCCTGCTCTGTTCCTGGATGCCAAAGGCCCTCCCACAGAAATGTCGCAGAGCGGTGGACCATGGGGCTGGGTGGGCAGACTACGCGTGGCCCGGGATAGACAGGGAGGCTGGGGCCAGCTTGACTGCCCAGCCCAGGCCTTTGCTTACGTCTGTCCCGAGGACGGCCGGTGGCAACACAGGTGTGTGTCCTTTCAGCACCGAGGGAATCAGGGGGAGTCAGTGCTGACCGAGGAGCTGGTGCCCACAGGGTGGTCCTTCGGGTGTCCGTCCTCAGTGTCCACTTTGGATGCTGGTAAAGCCTTGCTCACGCCCACCTGGGCCTGGTCAGCGGGGAAAGGAGGCAGGCGCTCCCGCCCGGCGCCAGGCCACAGACCTGGATGGAGCTGAGGGTGAGGACCTGGCAGCCTCAGGCTGGGAGACTGCAGTCTGAAAGCCCCCATAGGCCCCTCCGATTAGCCTCAGGGCAGTGACCTGTCTGTGGGCTCCGCACCTTCTGCTCCTCCTCTGCCCACAGCCAGGACACCCGCCCAACCCCAAGGCACTCGGGACAGGATTCACCATGGGGGCTACCGGAGCAGGACCCTGTGTCTCCCACATGTGACGAGGGCGTGTTCTGGGTGTCATGGGCTCCCTGAGCGACTTCCAGTTGTTACAAAGAAGCAAATAAAGTCGTCACTCAACCCAACTTTATAACAAGTCTGTTTATTGAAAGGATCTGAAAATATTAATAAGGCTTTCAACAACATTTAACAAATTTTCAGGATATTAACAATATGAAACATTAAGAATTTACTTCAAAAACTCCAAAGCCCTCTAGATCATTCCAACATCATGCTGCTTTGGGCTGACACTTGCTTTTCTGTCTGAACAAGTGACCTGTGTTCTGAACGCCACCCACTTTGGACCTGAAGCCAGGCTGGGTTGGGCCCCTCAGCCTGAGGGAGGTGAGAACTGGCCTCTGGTCCAACACCCGGCAATGCCAGCTCACCGAGGCAGCACTGGATGGACGCACGTGGACGGTGGAGGGCGCTCAGGCTGCAGGGCCAGCTCTTTGGAGACTCCCAGGGTAGCCGCCCATGTGGCCCTGGACTTGCCAAGTGGACACGGCACAGCCCCGCCCATCACCCCAGAAGGGAGGCCCAGAGGGGCGGGGGGCCGCCCTTTCCTTCTCACCAATTGAGCAGATGAAAACACAACTCAGACAAACCAGTCACTCAAACAGGCCTGTATTTAGGGTGCCTGCTGGGCGAGGGACCAAGGCCACATGCAAACGGAGCGGAGCCTCAACTCTGCCCATGGACTCCCACACTCATGCACACGCCCCCTCCCGGCCGCCAAGGGAGGAGCGAGTGCTGGAATGACGGAGCTGCCATGCACCCCAGGATCCACAGGGACAGAGAGCAGAACCAACATGAACGTCACCACACCACGCTCCGCACCAATCTGTTTGTCCCCACCTTCTTGTGACAAGTGCACAGGACCACAGCTTACTGAGGCTCCCATCTCTCTCTGTGGACCGTCACCCCCACCCACGGCAACCATGCTGGACTGGACAGAGGGTCCCAGTACACGTCACACAGAACACATGTAAACACGCACGGAGCTCCATTTCACGACAACACACCCCTTTCCTCTGGACTCTGCACCTGATAAAACCCGTACACGAGAATCCTAACAAGTACACATAGGATTTAAATCTCTTCCAGGGCGCAGAAGGTGGACCCTGGTTTGTGAGGAATGTGTGTGGGTCCACCTGTCGCCCAGCCACCTCCTGGCTCACGGGCCACGGTGTGGCACTCTGCGGCACCTGTCACACCAAAGCAGGGTTAGGAGACAGGCAGGGGACCAAGGCAGGAGGGTCTGGCCAGACACAGTGCAGACCCGAGCGAAGGGCGGGGATGCCGCCCACCAACTACCAACTGCTCTTGGCAGAGGTGTACCCTCCAGGACCTTTAGGGGACAAGGAGCAGGACAAAGGGGAAATCGTGGGGGCTAAAGGAAGATTTCCGGCTGACACATTTATTTTCAACACCAAAGGAAGACCCACCCATCCTGATCCCCTCGGAGTTGAACAGGCTGATTCGTGGAGTTTCCTGATGAGGGTCACACAGCCCGTGCAGCGCGGCAGCCCTGCCTGGGGACAGGCTCTGACTGACAAGACGAGGCGCAGTGGTGGCTTCGGAGCTCGGTCATTGCTCACTTGGCTTATTTAGAAATGCAAAAAGAAGTCAGATTTAAAATGTTAAAAACGGCTGATTTGGTCAAGAAAAGGCAGATTCCAGGCTCGCTCTCTGGCTAAGGACAGAAGAGACGTGACAGCTGATGCCAGCAGGGCTGTGACCCTGCAGGTGGGTGTGCTCCAGGAGGGGCGTGGGAAGGACGCGGGGAGGGCAGGAGTCACGGGCTTGGGGCCCGAGCACGGCCGCAGCAGCGCGGCCTAGCCTTCCCCATCCTCTGTGCCCACATACTCGTCCTCCGCGAAGCAGGCCTGCCTCTTCCTCACGTTCCAGTGCAGACACTGGGCCAAGCTCCCGAACCAGTCGCTCACCGGGTCCCACACGCAGATGGAGGGCAGCGGGTAGCAGGAGGTAGTGATGCTGATGCTGGGGGACGACAAGGCCGTGAGCCGCACCCAGACCCCGCCCAGGGCTGCGGCCGGCAAGCCAGCTCCCCACTCACGTCGCTTCCCGAGCAGCCTGGCCCCAGGTCCTCAGATGCCTGGGGGGCCAGGCGACTTGTCAGTTTGTCTCGGCCGAGGCCAGCCACGGGCCAAGGGCTCAGTGGTACTATTGGATGTCCCAGGACAGAGCCGTGGAGCCCCAGGCCACCCCAGTCTGTGGATGAGCCCTCGGGAGGGGGTGGCGGGGAGGCTGATGGGACAGGACGATGGGTGCAGCCAGCAGGTTACCACCAGGCCCGGTGGAATGTGAAGCCGTGCGGCAACCTGACTGACAGGCTGCCCGACATGCATGGCCCCCCACTCCCTGGTGTGATAATGTGTGACAAGGACCCGTGCTGCCTACAGGACCGAGGGTGGCATACTCCCCACCCCTCACGCCCCGCTGCGCACCCACCTGTCTCCATGGCGGATCTCCTGTCTCTTTCGTCCGTCGAAGGACACCCAGGCTGTGTTCCTTGCTTCCGGGGACAGCATGATCTGAAGGAGTTAAGCAGGACAGGTGTGGGCTTGTGTGTGTGCAGCTGAACCCCTCGGTCCCCTGCCCGGGGAGGCAGCACCAGCCAGGAGGGGCCTTGCGGGTGTTCACAGCACCCACTACATGCTGGGGCCAGCTCCGGGCCATCAGGCGTTAACTTGCATCTCACTGACATCAGCCCTGGGGGACAGAGGACTGACATCTGTCTGTCCATGACCAAAGCTCTCTGCGGACGCAGCCCCACCTGCCAGCGCTCACGGCCAGGGCTCATTCCTGACCTGGGGCCGCTCAGCCTGTCCCCATCCAACGTGGACAGGCCCCACCCAATGCAGGCCGAGACGAGCATGGAGCGAGGCTCTTTCTGGCATCAGCAAGGTGGGGCCCACAGCCTGGGGGCCCCGGGGGACAAGGCCACCTCAGCCAGAACGGGTCATCAGTCCCACAGGCCCCGAGCTAACGTCTCAAGCTGGAGAAGGTGGAGAGGGTGGGCTCTGACCTTCAGCTCAACCCCTGCCGGGACCACAATGGGCCGGAATGACAGCGAGTGGGGGCAGATGGGCGTGATCATGATGGCCGGCACATTGGGGTGGATCATGGAGGCCCCGGCTGCGGCCGCGTATGCTGTGCTGCCCGTCGGGGTGGACACGATCACACCTGAGGATGGCCGCAAGGTTGCTCTCCGTGCTCCCCACCCCGCAGGGATCCCCAGGGCACACCCGCCAGGGTGGACACGATCATGCCTGAGGATGGCCGCAAGGTTGCTCTCCGCACTCCCCCACCCAGCGAGGACCCGCAGGGTGCCCAGGGCACACTAGATGCCCACTTACCATCGCCCTGCACGGTGGTGATGAGGTGCCCATCCAGGTAGACGTCCACGTTGGACAGGTAGGAGGAGGGGCCTCTGTCAATCACCAC
The DNA here is from genome assembly GCF_001890085.2 of Hipposideros armiger. Classification (NCBI taxonomy): domain Eukaryota; kingdom Metazoa; phylum Chordata; class Mammalia; order Chiroptera; family Hipposideridae; genus Hipposideros; species Hipposideros armiger. Next base: position 1,566,908 of record NW_017731634.1, on the reverse strand, counting down.
CTCATTCAAGACCTGGGGGGCGGCGAGGCCACCACACACTGAGAGGGGCTGGGCAGCGCCCCCCAGCTGTGTCTGTCCCAGACAGCCCTGCTCCTGGACTCTCTGGGGGGTTCTGAGGATGGGGGGCTCCCCCTTGGCGTTCAACCTAAGTCCTCCAACCCTGTGCCCCTCCCCAAGGCCATAAGAAAGGGAGGATAAGGCTTGGGGACTCGGGGACTCGCTGAGGGACGTGTCCACAGACCTGGTACTGCATGACCTGCTTGCCGACCTCCACGTCCAGGTGCACAGCTGGCAGCCCGTTCTCGCCCATCCCATTGGGGACGGCCACCTTCTCCCCTGTGAGCTCCTTCACGACCCTGACCTTCAGCCGGCTCCGGAGGACCACAGCTGCGTTCCCTGGGGGCCCGGATGGGTCACACCCAGGGAGGTCAGCAGGGGTGGGGTGACACCCCATAGGAAGTAGACACCCCCTGACCAGGGATCCCCTTTCTCCTCCCAATGTGACAGCGACACTTCTGCGTCTTCTGCGAAAGTCAACAGGCATAGCGGCTGCAGCCCGCGACCTGCCCCCACTTCCCAGCGTTAGGAAAAAGGCCTGAGCCGGTGAACACGTAGGATCTCTGATGTTGGAACAGGGAAGTGTGCTCTATGCCTGAGCCCCAAGCCAAGTGAGGACACGCGTGTGCCCAGAGCTGCGGTGGCTCTGGAACACAGCCACTCACCCTGTATCACCTGCGTAACTTGGGTCTGAAAGTTCTCGAAGTTGAAGGGGGTCAGGAAGCCCAGGGAGCCCAGGTGGAACGCCATGACCGGGGGCACGCTGCCCTGTGAGCCGACAAGGCGGGTCACTCAGCTGGCCAGTCTACTCAAGTCATCGAATCATCCCCAGCACTGACCAACCCTCGCCCGACTGTCTCCAGAGGGGAGGGTCAAGGCCAGGCGGGGCTGGCAGGGCTGGACTGACGTGGAGTGACTGCGCGAGGTCAGCAAGGCCAGGAGGATCAGTGGTGCGGAGAGCCGACGAGAATCAAGGGCAGAAGGACTGACTGGCTCGCTGGCCAGAGGACAGGAAGGGACCACGGGGAGCACAGCTCCTCCAGCCCTGAGACCGAGCCCAGCAGGGTCTAGGTCAGCTGGAAGACCCTGCTGGACAACGGCGGGGGGAGGAGGGTGGGGGCAGTGGAGTGAGTGGGACTCTGGTCCCTGCCACATGGCTCTGAAGCCCCTTAAGAGCCGCTCCCCCTGCTGGGTCGGGGGGGCGGGTAGCTCTGTGGAGGCAGGATGCAGCAGGGGTCAGCAGGGCTCGGGCCACCCCCAGGACCCTCACTCCTCTTCCCAAGCTCTAACTCTGCAGCATTTGGGGCTTGCTTGTCCATGCCACCTGGTGCCAAGGCCCCAGTCCACACTGTCCACAGTACTTGACCGTCATGTCCCACTGGCCACCCTGCCCACTTCCAGGCTCTCTCCATGGCCTCCACGCCTGACTTTCTAGTGCCCCTGGCTGGGTCCGACCAGGAGAAGGTGGGCTCAGATGGCTACCCTGGGCGTCAGCGCTGACCCTCGCCGACTCGTGCCTCCCTCCCCCCCCCCGCCAGTGCCCTGGAGGGTCAGCCTGTGGCTGCTGCCCTCGCCCACGAGGCCACATGGCACCAGCTCTCCTGGCCGACGCTGTCTGTGCGGGCAGCTGCCTAGGACGGTTTCTCCACCACTGCCTCCTCCCCCAGTGGCAACAGGGCCGGGCTGTCCCAGCTTGCAGCACCACAGAGAGCAGTCGCAACACATGACTCTGTCACCAAGTAACCGAATTTAGAGAAAGTCCGTCTGTGTCAGTAAGAACGTGTGTGGCTGCTCACCGCGGCATGAAGCTGGTGAGCAGGAAGGCAGGCACGGGACGCAGTGAGAGGGCCCCATGCAGCCCAGGACCGTCAGGAGCCTCACCTGGAAGAGCGAGGAGGCGTAGAGCAGGGTCCCGTCCCCCCCCAGGCATATGATGAAATCGATCTGGTTGGAAATGTCATCATAGTCTAGAAAACACAACAAGGAAAAGCTGTCATGGCTGCCCGCCAGGGGCAGAGGGCAACCCCAACTAGCCGCTGCGCATGAAGTGGGGTGGCTCGCCTTCTCTGAAGGTGCAGAACTTCCTCTTCACGGGTCCGAAGCTGTCGTCACCCACGATGGCGGGGTCTTCCAGAACCTTCTTCTCCACATACACAACCATGTTGTTCTCCTGGAAAGCAGTCAGCAGTCAGCCCAGGCCTGACGCCCGCCTGTCCACGCCATCTGCGTGAGGGCCCCTCGCCAGTCGGGCGCTGCAGGATGGGACGGAGTCCTGTCCTGGCTACAAACTGCTCGCTCCGCCTGCACAGCCCGCTGCCCGCGGTCACGGAGGCCGCTGCCTGGGACCGGCCTGCTGACCTCACCAGCCAAGACCCCTGCTGGCTAGGTCGAGGGGGGGGGGGGGGGGGGGGGGGAGGTAGTGCAGAGGGGTTGGGGTGGCCCCGCCTGCTTGCCTCCATCAGGTACATGCACAGCTCCTTGAAGGGCTGCAGCAGGCTGGCGTCCCGGATCTTCTTGATGACAAGGACACTCTTTGGGCACTTGTTCCACGTCAACCGCTGGCTGGCAGGGTCCTGGATGTGCCTGGTGGGGAGGAGCGTTCACACCAGGACAGGCCCCACGGCACGGACGCGGGCCGGGGCCAGAGCGGCCGTCTTCCCGCCAGCTGCCCTCCCGCCTGGAAGGTCCTCGCCCGGGGGCTGTATGCCCTGGGCACCTTGCTGCCTGAATGCACCCACTACTCACCTTCTTGGGCCCTGAGTTCACCCACGCTTGTTTGTTTAGTTCCCATGACACCCCTGAGGGCTCCTTAGGGGCAAACATTACATACAGCTCAGCTCCAGGAGGACCCAGCTGGCTGCCCTTTGCTCGTACCCTCCCTTGCACCCAGCCAAGGTGCCAGCTTCTCACAAACACCCAGACCAGACGACTGGGGACTGTGCCCCTGGAGACCACTGCAGACCCCTCATCTCTCACGCTTCCTGCTGGCTTGCCCATGGTGTCTATGTAACCCATGGGGTGCAGCCCACTGTCCAACTCAACTTTTACAATTAAAAGGTACCCTGGGGGCCGGCCGAGTGGCTCAGTTGGTTAAGAGCGTGAGCTCTGAGCAACAGGGTGGCTGGTTCGATTCCCACATGGGCCAGTGAGCTGTGCCCGAGTTGAGCTGTCTCTGAGCTGCCAACAGGTGGCAGGGTGGCTCAGCTGGTGAGAGCACGTGCTCCTAACAACAAGGTTGCCGGTTCGACTCCGGCATGGGATGGTGGGCTTTGCCCACCTGCAACTAAGACTAAACACAGCACCTTGAGCTGAGCTGCCAATGGGTGGCAGGATGGCTCAGCTGGTGACAGCACCTCCTAACAACAAGGTTGCCGGTTCGACTCCTGCATGGGATGGTGGGCTTTGCCCACCTGCAACTAAGACTAAACACAGCACCTTTTTTTTTTTTTTTTTTTAGCTGAGCCATCCTGCTACCTGTTGGCAGCTCAGCGGCTGCTCAGCTCGGGCTGGACTCGAACCGCTGTTGCTCAGAGCTCAAACTCTTGAGCGAGCTCTTAACCAACTGAGCCACTCGGCCGGCCCAAACACAGCACCTTGAGCTGAGCAGTTGCGAGTTGCCAATGGGTGGCCAGATGGCGACTGGACCTGGAGCTGAACTTGCTGCGCCCTCCACAACTAAGATTGAAGGACAACAACTTGGCTGTTCCCCTTCCCCAATAAAATCTTAAAAAACAAAACAAACAAAATCCCTGTTTCAAAGTCAGCGGCAGGGTCTGGGGGCAGTAAAACTGCCCTGTGACGACCAGGTGGCTATGTGTCACTGTACGGCTGTGCAAACCACGGAATGCACAGCGCCAAGTGACCCTAGTGTTAGGGGCCCCTGGGCAGTGATGACTGTCAGTGCAGGTCTGTCAGTTATATGTAACACGTGCACCCTCTGTGGGGAGGTTGACAGTGGGGGCAGGGGGTGGGGGGACATGGGAAATCTCTGTGCCTTCCCCTCGATTTTGCTGTGAACCTAAAACTGCTCTAATAGTTCTTCTAAAAGCCAGCGGGCATCCTGCCCGAGAAGGACAGCCCCCAACCCCCAGGCACGCTGGTGTGGGGAGGCCACACACGCAGTGGTCCGAAGGCCCCCAGCTGTGACTGATTACTGTTTAAGCCATGGGGATGTCCCCGCCTGGCTTGGAACAAGCCAGAACTTGGTGGAGGACAAGGTTCGAGAGCAGCACATGAACAGGCCCGCCACTGTGGTCAGCACATGCCTCAGCCCATTGGGGACATCTCTGAAAACTGCAAGGCAAGTGGCACAAGGACCTCCTCACTTATGATGCCAGCTGCAAACCTGCCTCATGGGCTGGAGCTGCCCCGAAGACAACGTTCAAAACCATGACATAGGAGGGCTGGCCGAGTGGCTCAGTTGGTTAGGAGCTCGCTCAAGAGTTTGAGCTCTGAGCAACAGCGGTTCAATTCTCCGTCTGAGCTGCCAACAGGTGGCAGGATGGCTCAGTTAAAAAAAAAAAAAAAAAAAAAGTGGCAGGTGTCTGACCTTGGCCTGATACTGACTGACCATGACTCACCCTCTCTGGGTGTTTCTGCGAGGGGAGAGGTCCCTCATGATGTCCTCTAAAAGCTTCACCGCCTGCCCTGGCCATGTGTTGGCTCACGGGCAGGTGTTGCCTGGCCTGTGCACAGCGTCCCCATCACGCAAACTGGCCCCAACTCTCCCAACTGTGCATCTGTATTATACACCTGGTCTCATTGCCTCAAAACTGAGCATGACATCGCCCTGCAGTGACATACTGAAGGCTGTACGAAACAGTCACATCAAGAGCTTCCAGGTTCAAATCCAAACGGCAGAGCACAGGTAACCTCACTTTACACCATCCCTTTGCCTAATCACCTGCTTCAAACAGAAAGTTCTCGCACTCCTCTGACAGCAGAGGCCAGACCCGAGATGCCCTGCGAGGCTGGCCAGCTGAGCTCTGCTGCCTTGGGCACCAGGACAGGCCCTGTCCAGCGCTCCACTCTGGGTGCAGTGACAAGTCCCAGCGGCACACCCAGGAATCTGAGCGGGGCTGTGGAACCGGCTGGGCCCATGGGCGGAGCAGTCAGGCCTGGGTCAGGAGAGGGACATGCACTCCCACACACGTCCCTCTGCTTGGCCCCAGGCCCTGGAGGCAACGTGGGTGGCTCACTGCCCTGGCCAGATCAGTGGGAGTCTGACCAATGGCTGAGGCAGACACCAAGCCCCTTCTCCCACTGACCCAGGCAGGCTCGGCCTCGCCCTGCAGGGGCCTGGGCACCAACTGGCTATTCAACTTCCTGCTGGGTCGCCTTCCAGGGGAGGTACAGTCCCTTCCCCGGCACACAAGCTGTGGGCACCGGCCAGGAGAGCAGGGACACCTGGCAGCCTGGCAGCTGACCCACCTGAGCCAAAGGCAGCTGGGTGTTGGCCAGTCCACATTTCAACATCAGAGAGAGTCCAGCGGCATTCACGGTGAAATGTCAGATGACAGGGTAGGACGTGAGAGCCCCTACAACCTACCTAGCTACCGGCTCTTACTTCTGAACATCAGGAAGAAGGTCCATGCTACGAACCATGGCCCACCCAGGTACCGCACTGGAGGGGGCACAGGCAGAGAAATGAAGCCTGTTCCCCCCGATGACAGCCCCACCAGACAGTGCCAGGCACAGGGCCTAGGAGGGGCAGAGAAAGCCGCTCACTCCAGCCCACTTGCGGCCCTGAGGACACTTCTGGGACACCTGTCCTTTGCTCAGGCAGCCCTCCCGGAACAGCCCCACCTGACAGTAGGGAGCAGCTCAGATGCCGCTGGCTCACAAAGCCAAAAGACACAGACATTGACTATGGGCTTGGCTGGGAGTTGGGTGCCAGCTAATTAAGGAGGGACCGTGAGAGGCCGCTCAGGGTGGCACTTAAACCGTGATGTTGAGCAACAAGGAGAAAGTAGCTGTGCCAAGACTAGGAAAGGCAGGGCTCGGCCTGAAGGCAGCGGGTGAAAGGCCAGGGCAGGCCAGTCTGGGGACAGAGCAGGGTGGGAGCAGCAGCGGGCACCCGGGTGGGTCAGGTTAGCTGTGTGTGCTGTGAAGAGTGGACTGTGGGGGCGCTAGAGGGGCAGCTGGGGAGCAACGACAGGATCAGGACCCGGTTACTGAACAGCCATAGACAACACCTGCACGCAGAGGCCCTAACACCAAAGCCACTGCAGTGCCAGGCCCAGCCTCAGCGTCTGGGTGGGTCGGCAGGGCCAGCAGGCCTCAGGACAAACGCAGCCCAGCAGTTCCCCAGGCAGCCTGGAGGTGGCAGCACAGGCAGTCTCCATCGCCCTAGCTGACATCCAGGACCCGGTTCAGAGGGGTCGTGATCTGAGATCAGGGGTCCTGACACCAGGGAGATGGAGGTGACTGGCTGCGGTGAGTGTGTGCGTGTGGTGGGGGCGGGCGGCAGCAGACGCGTCAGTTGCAGAAGTACAGCCAGGTCCTCGGGGCTCACCCTAAATAAGGGACCCTGCTGGGGACTCAGCACAAAGGCCGAGGGGTGCTGAGGTGCCACAGGTGTCTGGCCTGGCCCGGCCCGCAGGGCTGAGAAGCAATCCTGATCTTTTTCGTTTTTAACATAAATCATCAATATCAGGTAGGTCATTTTAGTGTTTTTTCATAAGACATCAAGCAGGCAGACCTCCACTAGAGCATCCTAACAGCTTTCCTCCGTCTGGAGCCACCAGATACCAGGCGGGAGAAGCTGGGCTGATGGTGACGTAGGCGAGTTCCAGGAAAGCGCCCTAACTGCTTAGTGTTTACACAGCGTGTCATCTGGCGTCAGGCTGCTGCCAAAGCGCAGCCCCTGCAAGGTGGACTCTCTCAAACAAGTAAACTCAGATTTTCAAAAACGCCAATTAATGTCTTGTATTTTAAGAATAATTAAAGGAGAAGCATCTGACCCATCAAATGTGTTAGCATGAAATACGTCATTTTTCCTCCTAAAGTTTTTACTGCAAGAAAACAAAAACGTGCCTCTGTCTTAGTGGAGGTCCCCGCCCGCCCCATCCTGGAGGCCCAGCACTCAGGTGACAAAACTCGGCATGCCAGAGCCCCCCACAAGGCAGCGGCCCTGGGGCCCCCAGCACTTACATGATGGTCTGGGGGTTCTGCAGCACACAGGCCTTTGGTCCAAACGTGGTCACTGGGCACGGCCCGTGCAGAGAGCGGGTCCTCCTGTGGGGAGAGAGCATACGGCGGGTGAGCCAGCAGGCAGCCAGAGGACCCGCACATGCAGGCACAGTGCAGACTGTTCTTGACTCAGAAATGTCCTCATCCGAGTGATGTGAACTCCGTCACCTATTCAGCAGCCACGGGATAGTCCCGGAAGATTCCGCTCTGCTCTGCAGAGCTGATGGGCATGCCACATGCTATCCAGGTAGCAACAGCAATTAGAGATACACGGGACCACCTAGAATCGCCCCTCAGAGCAAGGGTCCACCCCAGGATAGGGGACTGCGACCTTTGGGAACAGGCCTGGGATCTGGATTCATGCAGCCTCTCGACAAGTATATCTGAGGACAGTCCTTGGGTCTACACTTGGGAACCAAGATCTGGGAAACCATCCCTAAGAAATCCAGATGAAAAGTCTAACAAAACGCTCATTCTGAGTTGTACTGTAAACAGAGAGAGAAGATGCTACGTGAGGGGCCCAACTTTCCAATATCTGAAAAGTGACTCAGTCACAATCACGTCATTTCACAAAGGGCACTGCAGCCAGCCCGTGTCCTAGGGACATCACTCGGAGGCCTTCCCTCTCCTGTCCTCAGGGGCCCAGGGGCCCAGCCCCCTCCTCCCCCCAGGCAAGGGGCCAAAGGAGCAACAAGGACACTGCCGCGTGACAGGGCGAAGGGGAGGAAGTGTTCACCCCCACACAGAACACCAGCCCCCAGCGCCTCATGGTCTCTGCCCCCAAAATACTGCCGCAGAGACAGCCAGTCAGAAACGCAGATGTGCTCTCATCTCTAACTCCCCATCTCAGGGTCAGTGAGATCTTCAGGTCTCAAAGCAGACAAACCGGACTTTCTATTGTCCTGTGAGGCCGCAGCCCTGAGTCCTGGCATCTGCGTAAAGGCTGGGCTGTGCTGTCCTCGTGGGCGTGCCTGGAGCGCCGGGGCCACCCCCGTGGCCTTTTGGGACAAAAAGGCCGTGGAAGTGCATTCAGAGCTCATCTAAGTCAGTGTTTACATCTCTGCTCTGCTCCTCAAGAGCTGGCTGTGACCGGGCACAGTCCTCCCCCTCCCCTCCCCTCCCGACACCCGCAGAGGCGCCTCTGACCTGCTGCCACTGTGCCAGGCTCAGTGTCCTCTGAAACAGAAGGTGTGTTGTGCAAACCCCACAAAACCAAAAACCAAACACAGTGCTGCCACGCGTGGCCTGGGTCAGAGGAGCACATCAAGGGGAAAGCTGCCGCCAGCAGCACACAGGGGCTGGACTTCCCACCCAGAAGCCGTACCGGCACCCTGTCCTTGCGCTGCTGCCCACAGGCGTGGTGACCGGCGCTGTGGGCTCCCCCACCTCACCCAGCTTTCAGCCCTGAGCCCCTCTTGCATTTCACAAACAAGACCCTTGCTTCAGAGGCGACGCTCACTCGGGCAGCTGCCACCGAACTCCGTGTTCACTGTTTCAGAAACCAGAGCAGCATTCACAGGTGTCACGATAGCCACATGCCCAGCGCAGGGCCTGCCCAACAGCCCGGTGGCCACATTTGGCCCTCTGTCAACCTGGCTGTACAGGGCCACAAACCACACCCCTCCATGTTCAAGGGCATGTGGGCCGCTGATGGGGGAGCAGCTGGAAGGCAGCCAGGCTCTGCAGACCCACAGGGGCAAGTGTCTCCCTCCCCGACAGGTCCCCAAAGAGCCCTTCTTCAATCTTGTGAGAGAACTCCTGAATGTGCTCAAGACACCTGATGGAGGGTGGAAGGAAGAGAGGAAGAGAGGGAGGGAGGGAGAAAGGGCGGGCAGGCCACAGAAGGCTTCGTACCTGAACTCCTTGGTGCTCGCCAAGGCAGGTGAGGCGGATAGGCTGCGGGACTTGGCCCGACCCCGGATGGGGGTGCCGAGCACCCAGTCCTCATCCCCATGACACGCGGAGCAGCGGTATGAGGCCGCGTCTGCGCTCAGCCCCTTCCTCACGTTGACTTTTTCTTGTTCCATTTCCATCATTGATGAACGAGGGCTTCGGTCAGAGAAATGCTGATCCCTTAGTTTAATAAAATGAAGGAAATAAGTATATGTGCACAAAGCAATGTCTACACACGCGTGCTCCTATCCCATGGGGAAATGGGTGAAGTCCACTTTACCAAAGGACTTTGAAAATGGCCTCTTTCCATCCAAAGCATACTGAGAGCTCGAGAACCTATCTGTGGTTTTTACGGAGCCTAGACGAGCTAAAGGTCAAGGAAGAGGAAAACCACCCAGCCTGGGCTGCATGCGGCCTTCTCTCACCAACCAGGGCGGGGAGGCAGCAGTTAACAGAGAAACCCAGTATGCGGCTTTAAGTGTCTGAGTCCAGAAAAGCTCCACCAATATCATCAGTAACAGCAGCCAGCTGGTGCACAATGGACGCCAGGCCCTGCCAGCAGAGCCTGCGGTTTTAATCCGGTGCCAATGAAACACCAAAACTGACCTATTTAAGCCTCAAGAAAAACTTCAACCTCAAAAATCAGTGAAGGTGGTGAGAGCCTTATCTTCTGAGCACAATACAATAAAACCAAGGAAGAGAGCAAAAACAAAAACAACCCTCCTCTGGGGGCATACGAACTTCCTTTTAACCGATTTAGGGCTCGAAACGACGCCAACGCCAATGCTGCAGCACATGGCCAAGGTAAGCGTGTCAACACGAAAACAGTCTGTGCCGCCCATGAAGCTGGACTGAAACTCTTGAGAATGAGACTAACGAGCTGAGGTTTACTCAAAAAAGCTGGAAAAGGAGTGAAATCAGCCTGAGACAGGCAGGACAGGTGATGAAAACAGAGGCCGAAATCGATACACTGAAAAATAGAAAAAGAGCACAGTTTGGAGAAACACTATAATAAATAAACCAATTTTGATTGAGGCACTAAAAGTATGCTAATTGGGGCCGGCCGAGTGGTACGATGGTTAAGAGTTGGCTTGGGGGCTCAGTGGTTAAGAGCTTACTCAAGAGTTCGAGCTCTGAGCAACAGGGTTGCCAGTTCGATTCCCACATGGACCAGTGAGCTGCACCTGAACTGAGCTGCCAACAGGTGGCAGGATGGCTCAGCTGGTGAGAGCACGTGCTCCTAACAACAAGGTTGCCAGTTCGAGATGGCGGTCTACATCTGCCTACAACTAAAGACTGAACTCGGTACCTTGAGCTGAGCTGCCGCCCGGATGGCTCGGTGGACAGAGTGTGCGCTCTTAACGAGGCTGCTGGTTCAACTCCCGCATGGGATGGTGGCTACGTCCACTCTCAACTAATTGAACACAGCACCTTGAGATGAGCAGCACGGCTGGACTTGGAGCTGAGCGAGCTGCACCCTCCACAACCAAGATTGAAGGACAACTTGGCTGTTCCCCTCCAATTCCCCAATCAAATCTTAAAAAAAAAAAAAAAAATCCTAAGTAAAGAGATGACATGACTGTCTGTTCAAGCTGGCACATTAGCTTATTTTTGTCTATTATATTAACTTTGTGGGTAACTTTGTGCTCTAGTACTTTCATACCTCTCATGGCAAAGGTCTGAAACTTTTTAAAACTTTCCCAATAAAATGTGAAAAAAGAAAAAAAAAAGTTGTCTTGGGACACCAGCTCTGAGCAGCAGGGCCCCAGTTCAGATCCCACATGAGGGCAAGTGACACTGCGCCCTCTACAGCTAAGATGGTGAACAACAGCTTGACCTGGAGCTGGGCTGCTGTGAGTGGCCGGCGATGGCGTAGGCTGCAGTGGGCTGCCACAAGCTACCGTGAGTGGCCGGCAGCCAGCGTGAGCTGCCAAGAGCTGCCGTGAGCCAGCCGTCCAGTGGCCAGTGACCGATCGGCCTCACCCGGGAAGACAGCAATTATAATATCAACATGGGCCAGTGAAGCAACGTCCTCCACAGCTAGACTGAAGAACAAAAGGACAGCAACTTCTCTGTTTCTTTTCCCCGATTCCCCAGCACTGTTCCCCTTCCCCAATTCCCCAATAAAATCTTTAAAAAAAAAAAAAAAAAAAAGGATGCTATCTGGTAAACTTGGAGCAGAAGGTAACTGTCTAAGAAATTCCCGACTGACTGGACAGAGAGGGTAACAGGCCTCGCACGGTGGCAGCTGAGGGTGGGTGGCTGTGGCTGAGGCCACCGGGCGGGTCTGCCAGCCCTTCTCAGGAAGCCAAACAGGAGAACAGAATGGGCTTCTGGCTTAGGGAGACCCCTACAAGGGGCACCCAGGTAGAAGCCAGCTGGGTAAGTGCCACACAAGTCACTTCACCACAAGCAGAGGAAGGTCACAGCACACCTGGTATGTTCTGTCATAGAGGAGAACGACTTTCTCACCTGAGGATGAGGCAGACGCTGGCTCTAGAGGGACAGATATGGGTGGTGGGGAGGAGGCCAGGAGGAAGCTTCAGGACTCCAGACAAACCCGAGACCTCCAAGTTAAGGTCAAAGGTGACGGGGTCCCTGAATGCACCCCCCACCCCCTGCACTTCACAACCACCGAGTTCCCACACCCAGACTGGACCCACAGGGATCAGTTCTGAAAGTGCCCCCTCTCCCCGAGGATTCTACTGATTCTACTGTTTAGCTCAGGGTGACAACACTGCCTAGTGGAGCAAAACCGTCCTAAGCTTCAGAAACTTGTGTTTTATCCAAATAAGACAACAATTTCAATCACAAGCAGAACCTACAAAAACATGTCTGATATAGCCACTCCTATCCAGTCCTGTATGGTGGCTCCAGCCAGCGCAATAAGGCAGGAAAATGAAATCAGGGCAGAACAGGAACAGGTAAAAGGCACACGTGCAGGTGACACGACCTACATAGAAAGTCAGGAATCCACAAAAAAGTGACTACAGCTAATAAGTGAGTTTATTAGCAAAGCTGCAGGAAACAAATTCAATACACAAAAATCAATTGTATTTCTGTGTACCAGCAGTGAACAGTAAGAAACTGAAATTGAAAAACACCATTTTCAGGGTTTTAAATATAAAATACATAGGGATATAGCCGACAAATGAAGTGCAGAACCTGCTTCCAGTTATAACATACATGCATCCTGGGAAGTAACAGGTGGCGTGGTGACTAATTAATACTGTAGCATATATTAGAAAGTTGCTAACAGTAAATCTTAACGGTTCTCATCACAAGAAAAAAAGACTAGCTGCATGGTGACAGATGCTAAACTAGACTTACGGTGGTGATCATTCTGTAATACACACAAATACCTAAAAGCGTGGTACACTTGAAACTAATACAATATGCCAATTATACCTCAATTTTAAAAAAGGTGCAACCCTGCACACTGAAACTAGAAACTGCTGCCAGCAGGAATGAGAGGAAACAAACAGATGGAGACACCATGTTCATGGATTAGAGGACGTGATGCTGCTCAGATCTCAGTTCTCCCCAAACTTACTTACAGATTCTACCCAAATCCAACAAACAAAACCCAGCAGACTTTTCTACAAGAAACGACAAGCTGATTCTAAAATTCATGTGTATGTAAAGGACCCAGACTAGCTAAGAAACTGGAAAAGAATGAAGTTGGAGGACTCACACTTCCTGACTTTCATCACTTGTTGGAAAGCTACAGTAAGCAGACAGTGGGGTGCTGCCCTAAAGACAGACATGCAGATCAGGGGACAGAATGACAGCCTCACACAGACACAGCCAGTGGATTTCCAGCAGACATGGGCAGGTAATTCAACAGAGAGAGGGTAATTTGTTCTCCAAACACTTCTGGGGAACTTGATAGCCACGTCTAAAAGAATGAAACTAATCTCTTTCCTCATACCATGTGCAAAGATTTATTCAAATTGAAAGTATAAAACTTGCAGAAGAAGGCATGGAGAAAATCTCGGTGGCCTTGGGTTTGGCAAAGATTTCTGAAACAGGACACAAAATGCATAAACTACAAAAGAAAAACACTTGAGAAACTGAACCTCATTACAATTAAAATCGTTTACCCTTCATATGACACTGTTAATAAAATGAAAACACAAGCTGCAGACAAAATACTTGCTAAGCATATAAGCGACAAAGGACTTGCATCCGGAATAATAAAGAAATCTCAAAACTCAGTAAGAAAACAAACAACCCAATTGAAAAACGGGCAAAAGATCCCAGCATTGGCCAAAAGCCCACGAGAAGATGCCCACCATCAGTGGTCACCGGGGAAACGCACACTAAAACCATGACGAGGTACATGATGCCCAAATGGAATGGCTAAAATGTGAGACAGCTGACCACCATGCCAAGTGCTGGTGAGAGTGAGAACAGTACCACAGAACACTGGACACATACCTCCACGTGCTCCAGCCGCCCCACTCCTGGGTGTGTGTCCAAGAGAAGGGCAGCAGATGCCCACACAAATATTTGCATGTGAACTAGAAACAACCCTCCACTCAGGTCTTTGCTCAAAGACACCTCTCACTCTCGCTTCCTCGTCCACATCACTCAGCACTCCGTGCCCTTGTCAATCTTTCATTTGGGGTCCGTCCTAGAACTGAAGCTACAGAAATTGTTTTGTTCAGGCTCTCAGTGCCGGAAAGCCCTCACGGAATCCCTGGGGTTGTTACTGGCCAAGGGGAGGCGATCACCAGGCAGCTACATGTTCAGGGCTGGAGCTCAGGGGACAGGCTGGTCTGGACATGGGATGTGGGCTCCGCCGGCTTGTGGTGAACACATACACCCCGGAAGTGCACAGGCTCCCCGGGGTGGCAGCGACCCAAGGCCTGCCCCTGGCACATGCCCCCATTCAGGGGCCAGAAGGAGGGGCCTGGAAAGGAGTTTGGGAGGGAGCATGGGGTCAAGAGTGCAAGAGCAGCAAGGGGCCCAGGGCAGAGGGCCAGCGGCGGCACCGAGCGAGCACCAGGAGGGAAGGCAGACGCCACCAACGCGCCAAGGAGGGCCCAGTGACTGCCAGTGTCTACAGGGCCCAAAAAGGCACCAGGACCAACTGGTAAGAGATGCCAGAAGGCAGGTTTTGGCTTGATGTATGAAAAACACTAGTAGGTAGATACGTTCACTTCCTTCTTACAACAGGAACAGTTTGGACTAGAAAGCAACAGCCAACATGACTGAGCAGCTGCTGTGCCTGGCACCGTGACCCACCACTGCACTGGAGGGACTGACCTACCTTACACAGACCTGACAGCAGCGCCACAGGGGAGCACTGAAAGGAAATGGCTTTCAAAAACTAGTTCTGAGCTGAGCTGCCACCAGGAGGCCTGCAACGGCCCCACCCTGCTACCTCCAAGGCACAAGTAAAACAAACTCATCTCCAGGCCTGCTGGTCAGGGAAGGCCCGGGGCTCCGGCACACGGAGCACAGGAGGACCTGCCAGCCAGGCTGCAGCCATGCACGCTTCCAGGGAAATAATCACAAATCTTGGACAAATGGTGTCTCAGAAAAGAGTCCTAAGGAAAAGCTGACCAATCATATAAAGAACGGCTGTGACAGAACAAGGTGTTCCACTGCCTACCCAGCAGGAGGGAGACGTCCTCGGGCAGGCTGCACTGTTCCTTCTGCACATGCACGTCCCCTGTCTGTGGAAGAACCAGGGCGACCAGTGAGCAGTGCCCACCTGCCAGGCCGTGTCCAAGCGCTAGCAGGCCCCATGTCACCTGACTTCCCACACAAGCAGTTGTGACAGCGTGTCTGGGAGACAGGGCAGAGCTGGCACCTGGAACAACACTCCTAGGCCCTGCTCACAGCCACAGTGGACACACAATGGAACCGAACACAGCAGGAAGGCCTGACACAGGGGCCAAGGGTAGGAGCCAGCCAAGGTCCCGGAAAGAGACAGGATCCTGCAGACTCATTCCTCAACTTTTGGAAACAATGCCTCTGACCTATCCCCTTCTACAACTCGCCAAGCAAATCTTGAAGACCACATTCAGGGGCCCTGCGCCAGGCTGCAAGAAGCTGAAACCCATGCGTAAGGATGGCATGCCTTAAAAGGTCCCTCTGAAGTTAAGAGAAGCCTAGGAAATCATATTAATAAAGTAACAGCAGAAATGGCTCTGCGTGGGGCTCCACTGCAGCAGTCACTCAGGAACTCTCATGGTCCTAAGAGTCACCTGTCACCACACTGAGCCTGCAGCCTGAGCCGGACAGGTGATGCTGTAATCCTAGAAGGCTGTGGACATCTCTATCATTCCAAGAAGGTACAGAAAGACCTACCTAGTAAGATTACCATAACCCTGAGAGGGTAAGAAAAAGAAATGAATTAAACCCATGATGCTGAAATTTTCCAAAGGCTTATAATAATTCTATAATCGTTGGATTTTTATGTATTTTGTTTGATGTTGTGGATAACACAAAGGAATAAATCATTTGATGTAATTCTCATTTAAATGGTGGAGAGGATGTGTTATGTCTGTAACTAGTGCCCAAGGTTTAATTTCTAAGTTTGTTTATTGGTTAAGAAGTCCCATGAACTCGGAATTGAACAAAGCAGTACTAAGGGCTCCTTTGCATGGCACATTAACAAGGCCAAAGTCACTTTCCAGCAACTGTTCAACTGTTCCTGGTACAGGCAACCAGAATACAACTTATTCTACAGCTAAGTCTGTGGGTGATGTTGTCTCAGCTTCTCCTTGTAGTTTAAGAATTATATTACACAGACTCTTAGGGTAATATTTTGTATTACCCAAAGTATCCTTAATACAGCCACAATATATAATGTTTAAAAAGGAGAAATCAATCGGTGAATGCGGTTTGTTCCAGGAATGCAAAGCTGGCTCAATCAATGTGACGCCATATATCAATGGGGCAAGGAGAAAAAAAAATCACCTGATTATATCAATTAATGCACAACAAATGTATCTGACAAAACTCAATACCCATCTACGATAAAAGTTTTCAGCAATCAAGAATGGACAGGAAAGTCTTGAACTTGATAAAGAACGTCTACAAAAAACCCTACAGATAGCATGGTATTAAGGGTGAAAAAATGAATGCCTTCACGAGATTGGGAGCAAGGCAAGGCCTTCTGCTCTCAGCACTCTCATCCAGTACAGTACTAGAAGTCCCGGCCAGTGCAGTGAGGCAAACAGATGGAGACGGAAATAAAAAGTGTCATTTATAATCACTTTAAAGATAATGAGATGTAAAAATAACAAAACACACAGAGGCCTTGTAAGCTGAAGATAATATAACCCTGATGAAAGAAATCAAAGGGAGAGACAGCCAAGCACATGAGCTGGAAGACTCAACACCGTAAAGGTGTCACTTCTCCCAAAGCTGATTTATAGGTTTAATGCAATTTCTATAAAAATCCAGGCAAGACTTTTGTAGAAACAGACAGGCTTGTTTTTTAAAAGGAAGACCAGAGGGAGATGAATCACTCTTGATCTGAGGCTTACTCTCCAATGATAATGATCAAGGCCGAGGTATCTGGTGGAAGCAGACACAGATCAATGGGACAGGATGGAGCCCAGAAATAGGACAAAAATACGCTCCCCTGACATGTGCCAAAGGTGCACACACGCGTCGGTGGGGGAAAGAGTGTTTTCAGCAAACGGTGCTGGAGCAATCAGACACCACGGGCAGAGAAGCGAGCCTCAATCCAAACTTCACACTTACATAAAAATGAACTCAAAATGGATCAAAATCAATTATATTAGGAATAAATCATAAACTATAAAACTTTTTAAGAAAACATAGGAGAAAATTTGGGGGACTTAGGGCCAAAGAGAATTTTTTATACATGATATCAAAAGCACAGCCCATAAAAGGTAAAAAATAGATAAACTGGACTTCATTCAAATTAGAAACTTGCTCTGTGGAAGACACTGTTGAGAGGATTAAAAATCAAGCTACAGACTGGGAGAGAATATTTGCAAACTAGATATCCAACAAAGGACTCGGATCTAGACTGTATAAAGAACTCTCAAAGCACAACAAAAAAGCCCACAATCCAATTAGAAATGGGCAAGAGATGAACAGACCACAGTAAATATGTGAGAAGACGGTACATCATTAGCCACCAGGAAATGCGCGGGAAACCACAAGAACATTGCCACACACCTACCGGGACCACCACTGAAATAACTCAAGCCAGGATTGTGGACAAACCATTCCACACACTGGGTGGGAACATGACAGGCACCATCACTCTGTAAGACAGGCGGGCAGTTTATTATAAAAACCAAAGCTACCTGGGCATTTATCCCAGAGAAACAAAACTGATGTTCCCTTAGAGCCTGCCCCTGAGCGTCACAGCGGCTTTCCGTGCAGTGGCCAAAAGCTGAGATGGTCCAAAGGTCATCCAGCTGCTGAAGGGTTGGTCACACGTGGTCCACACAACAGGAGTGAATGATAAATTGAGACCTGCAGCCGTGTGGATGGATCTCAGAGGCATCATGCTGAGTGCAAAAGCCAGTCTCAAAGGGTCACAGACTGACAAAGTCTGTGTACAGATTCTCAGAGTGACAAAATTACAGAGCAGGGAGCAGACAAGCAGTCACCAGGGAGTGTGGGTGGTGCCTTGGGGGGGAGGAGGGGGCTCCTTGGTGTGACAAACAATTCTGAGTCTCAACTGATCCTGCAGGTGGTTACACAAATGCAGACATGGGAGAACAGGGCACAGAATCACACACGCGTAAAATCTGGTGAAATCACAGTACTTTTCCAACACCCATTTCCTGGTTTTCACATTACTATACTACTGATGTGTAAGATGACATTGGGAAGTGGCATAGGAGCTCTCTGTATTCTTTACAACTTTCTGGGTGTCTGTATTTCAAAAACAGTTAATAAAAAAGGATAAACCAGTCAAATCACAAAATGCAAATGTGCTTGAAAACTGCCTATTCTATTACACATTCTCCTGAAGCTGTTAACATTTACTTGCAAAGACTATTTTGATGACTAGGCAGTAAACTAATTTATGAAATAATCATATCGAATATGAAAGCCAGCTTTTAAAATTTACGCCATCGCCACAGCGCATGTTTTGACAATGGTGAAGCGGGACTCACATATAGTTCAAGTTTGGTTGGCCTGTTAAGTGTTCTAAAGGATGCAATTCTAACTCCATCTAAGTTGCTGACAGCGGAAATCTCATTTTATTTATTTTTTTAATTTAGTCTTTTTCTTTTTTTTTTAAGCTGAGCCATCCTGCCACCTGTTGGCAGCTCAGCGGCTGCTCAGCTCAGGCCAGCAATCGAACCGCTGCTGCTCAGAGCTCAAACTCTTGAGCGAGCTCTTAACCAACTGAGCCACTCAGCCGGCCCCTAGGAATCTAATTTTAAAAAACAACTTCTGCATGGGGAAGTTTAATTAGAAAAACAGTGTTGGAACACAGTAACAAAGTATTCAGAGATAAAGAACTCACAAAGTGGTGAGACACACTGAGTAAAAGCATAAGGACTTAACAAGTCTCTCTCACACACACACATACACACCTAATACATGATGTCCAGTGTGAGCTCTCAATCTGTATGCTGAGATACTGAATGGAAAAGTTTATTTGGTGACAGAAATGGGAAATTGTCCAACCTCACTATCAGCACTGAGTTGGGAAAAAGGTGCCTATTAAATCGCCCTTCTTCTCCCTCCCTGCCAAATAACACCGAGTGCAGGGAAGTATGTGATGAAACATGTGAATGGAGAAAGACCTTCTAGAAAGTTCGATTGCCATGTGAAGCAAGAGCCTGACCTTCCACCTATGCACTTTCCAGAACGGCCTTTGCAGAGAGGTGGCTGCACCCCTCCTGCGCAGAAAAGTAAACGAGGGTCTGTGTGGCTCTACCTGAAACCAGCTTCACCCCACCTTGTTCACTGCAGTGTGGGACGCCTCCACCTGCTTTCTCTGAATACTTTTCACTGACCGTCTAAACAAGTGTTTACTTTTTCCCATGCGTTAAACTTAGTGTGGCAATATGGGTCAGGGCAAGAGTACAGATGGAAGCCACCCAGCACAAGCAACAGTCACAAGCTGACCCTGCTGTGCATGTCCACAGGTGTAAGCGGATGAGTGAAGCCCCCGGAGGAGGCCCTGCAGGCAGGTCCCCTCCCCCTGCTTCTTGACGCCCCCTGAACTGGTATAACACAGGAAAGTTGATTTCAGGTAATAAAGATATGGGGCCATCAACTGCCATAAAAAACCACCTGATTCTTCATTCTGCAGGTTAAACCTACTTTTGCTCAAACGCTAAACCAATAAAATCGGCTGTTTCCTGTTGCACTTGTCAGGGGCACCTTTCCCCTATTGGTCAGCCTCCTACACGAACCAGGAATCGCTGCTTGGCCAGCCGGCTGGGAAACCCCTCTGCAGTTTTGTGTTAGCAACATAACACCCAATTGCAAGTTCAAAGAAAAACCAGGTCCCCCTCCAAGTGCAACCACCGTGTTAGGCACAGCACTGGCACTTGTCCCTGTTCTCAAGACCTTTGGTGGCGGGAGCAAAGATGACAACGAGGAAAGGACTCCGTGTGGATGCTGGGAACAGGCCTATCGGCAGCGCGAAGGGGTGGGGGGCGAAAATTCCTCCAGGGAAGGAGGCCTCGAAGAGCGGCGTCCAGCAAGATGGGAGAATAACTCATTTATCCCGCCGGGAGGGCGCGGTGAGACCGCGGACAAGGAAGCCGTCTGAACGACTCCCAAGGGGGATGACTAAGTCTCCGAGGAAGGAGGCGGTAACTAGTTATTCAGAGCAAAGTCGCCTGCTCGCTGGGGGCGGCGGCCGGTCCGCCAACGGGGCCTCGGGGCCAGCGAGCGGGGTCGGCGCCCAGTGCAGAGGCGCCTTCGGGGATCAACGCGTAGTTATCAAGCCCCTGAGCGCTGCCCAGGAGGGCCGGACCCCCTAAGCTGCCCACCACGCGCGGTCTCGGGGAGGCCGCCCAGCAGCCGTCCCGGGGGCCGGAGCTCGGGCGGGGGTCGGCCCCCTCAGGCCCGGCCCACGTCGGGGAGACGCCACATTCCTGGGGCGGCGACAGCGGCCAGCGCCTCCCGGAGTCCACACCCGGGGCAGGGGAGGGCGCCCCTGTCCTCCGACCCCGGCTCTCCGCGACCCCAGCCGGCGGGCCGGGCCGAGCGGCGTCGCGCACTCACCGTTCGTTGCCGCGGGCACCTGCGGGGCCGTCCCCTTGCTGGGCCGAGCCCGTAGACCCCGCTGCCCCGCAGCTGCTCGCCGTCGCTAGCCGTTCCCCGGCGCCGCGGCCGTTCCCCGCCCCATGGCCGTCCGGACCGCGGCGCCGGCCCGCCAAGCAGCAATGCCGCCGCGCCGCCAGTGCGCACGCGCGCTCCCGCCCCGCGCATGCGCCCCGCCTCGTCCCGATAGCACCACCAGGCGCATGCGCACCGCCCACCCCAGCGCAAATGGGGCGGGCCGCACTCACCCCCCGGGGTTGGGGGCGGTGGCTGGGGGGCCAGCGGCTGGATCCCTGCTGTCCGTGGACCACCGCCCTTGGGCTCCACTCTGTCGCGTCGGCAGCATGTCGGCCTGCACCCCCTGTCCCTGACCCCTGTCGCGCCCCGCCCCCCTCCACCGCAGGCCAGGCGGGCTGACTGCAGGCCCCTGTGAGTGGGGACCACATGTCCAGGATTCCATGACTACCAGGGTGTGCCTCTGCTTAGAAAGAACACGCTTTGGGAACCAAAACTCGGTGTGAGCAGCTGGGACAGAACCTCGTCCCTAGGCTTCCAGCACAGCTGGAGGAAGCGGGCTTCACCCACCTCAAGCAGTCTGGCCTGGCGGGTGGTTGCACGCCACCCGCACCTCAGAGGCCCCGGGCCTGCCAACGCTGTTTTCGGCTGCCAGCACCCCCGCGCCCACCCCAGGACTGGGGGGCCCAGAGAGGAGGAAGGGAGCCAAGGCCACAGTGCCCACCATGTAGCGTCTGGGGGAGGCGCCTCCCCCAGTCCAGGCACCGGTGGGTTCTCCCAAGGCTTGCTGAATTGAAGGTTACCCAGAAGCCGTGTCCCAATCTTGACAGGCTCTCGTCTAGCGAGCAAGCCGCTGCAGGGTCACTGTTAGGAGATGAACAGGGCAATGCGCTGTGGGGTGCTTTGTAACCTGCCTAGCTCCCCGAGTGCCAGCCATCATTCCTTCTCTACTGTGGGGTGTCCCCCACACAGAGCTCACGGACCCTCTGCAGCAGCCTGGCCCCCAGCTTTCCCCAGGCCCCCATACCGGCTGTGGTTAGTCTTCTCCAGCTGGGACTCCTGATCCTGTGTCCAGAAACCTGTAACACTGCTGTCACAGAAAAGGCCACGTCTCAGCGCTGTCCTGGGACCAGTGGGCAGTGGGGTCACCAACGGTGGGTGGAAGGGGGAGGGGCGAGGATGATGGGAATTTGAGGGGATTTCTCAAGCTCTGCAACTTCCTCCTCTGGTTGTTTTGTAAACACAGCTGGTTCCCCAAAATGACCAGCTTGCGCCCACAGGAGAGGCCTTGGAGTTGCCCTTTTGGATGTAATCTATTAAGCATGATCCAGCACTGGCACTGGGCCAGGCCTCCCAAGAACCATCTAGAGCAGGACAGTCTGTAGAGAAGGCACCAAGGCAGGCACGAGTGTGGGCAATGTCACTAGCCAAGGTCCCATAGCAGCACCCTTCCTGTGTACCCTTCTCTAAAGGGAACTTGTGCAGGTGTGTGCCTGGAGTCACAGAAACCCTCTGTCCCCCCTGGACCGTGAGACTTCAGGCAGGAGCGCTTCCCCATTTCAGAGATGAGTAAACAGGCTGCAGCTTCCTTAAGCTTCTTCTGGTTGTGCAGTTTTTCCCAGGAGGTCCGGGTCCCACCCTGGGTAATCACAGGCCTGGAGTTCACACCCTGCCCCTAAGGGCTTACTGGCAGAAACAAGGCCAGTGCTGGGAGGGGTGCCTTAGGGCACCTGGAAGGTTCCCAGAGGTGTGTCTCGGGCTGAATCCAAAGGCTGAGCTGGCTGTGGTGGGGAGAGAAAAAGGCCAGCATCGAGACAGAGAGTGGGGTGGGGGTGGGATGGATGCTAGTAAGGCCAGTTTGGGCTGGGCATAGGATTGGGGGGTGGGGTCTGCCTCAGAGGGGCTCAGGAGGGCCAGCCGAGTGGCTCAGTTGGTTGAGTGTGAGCTCTGAGCAACAGGGTTGCCCCTTCGATTCCCACAAGGGCCAGTGAGCTGCGCCCGAGCTGAGCTGCGGCAGAGCTGCCAACAGGTGGCAGGATGGCTCAGCTGGTGAGAGCACGTACTCCTAACAACAAGGTTGCCGGTTTGATTCCCGCATGGGATGGTGGGCTATGCCCACTCGCAATTAAGATTGAATGGCACCTTGAGCTGAGCAGCCGTGAGCTGTCGAGGGGCGGCCGGATGGCGACTGGACGGCGACTGGACTTGGAGGTGAACTATCTGCGTCCTCCACAACTAAGACGGAAGCACAACAACTTGGCTGTTCCCCTTCCCCAATTCCCCAATAAAATCTTTAAAAAAAAGAGGGGCTCAGGAGTCTGGAAAGGCAGAAAGTCTTCCTTCCCGGCCAGCATGGGTAGCATGCCCATGCTGTAACCTTCCTGCAACCAGAGCAGCAGCCTCTTAACATAATTTGGTGTTTCTTTGTATTCTTTTTGTTAAATGTGGCTCCCATATTGTTTAAGCTTCACACTCCAAAACCTGGATCCACCCTCTTGTGAGAGTTGAATGATGGGGCACAGCAGGGTTGATGGGGTGCGAGCAGGAAGCCTGGGCCATGGTGGCGTGGGATGGGGCTGCCCTCCCAGAGCTGGGCTCATTGCTGGGGGGGGGGGGGGGAGAGGGCATCCTGGATTTTGAATGCAGTTGGAAGGGCTGCCTGGCTTGGGTTCAGGCAGGGGGTCCCCCAGGCTCTCAGGTGTGGTAGAAGGAAGGGGTGTTCCTCTTCTGGGTCCTGCTTCCAGCAAAGGCTCCCTGTGGCAGAGGTGTCTATGCAGAAGTTAACTTGTTTGTCCCCCAGCCTCTGGCCTCCAGCCAGCATGCCTAGGACAAGCCCGGTCCCTTCTGCCTGGCTTTACCTAGCCCTCCCCAGGGACTAGTGTTCAAAACTGTCCACTTGGTAGTTTTAGGAGACGGGGTGAGAGGACAGCCTCTCTTCCTGCAGACCAGCTAAGCGCCAGGCACACAATTCTGTGGGAGCAAAACCTTCACCTTGCGAAGGGACCCGCCCTGCCTGGAGGCAGGAAGAGCACTGGGAAGGAAAAGCCACCTTTTCCTTTTTGGGGTGGGCTGTGTGTGTGTGGGTGTCTTTGATGGTGAAGCGTCCTGCGATGCCTACTCTATCTAGCACCTCACACATAACAGACTCCCTGAGCTCTCACAAGTCCTCTAGGAAGCAGGTGCTTTTGTGGTCAGTTTACCCAGGGAATCAGGACACAGAGAGGCCATGCAACTTGGCTGAGATCACACAGCAAGGAGAGGAGCAGTAGTTTGGCCCTGGCTCTGGGAAAGCCACAGCAGGACTCCAGGCCTGAGCAGGGCTTTTCTCATCCCCTGCCAATTGGGAGGAGCCCGGAGAGCAGTCCCCAGGGCAAGTAGGGGAGGGCCGAGCAGAGCACGCGCGCATTGCTGAGGACCCCCTTGTTGATGGCAGGGCAGAACATGGACACTTGCATCCCTGACCCCAGGAGTGGGGCCATATTGAGAGCCATGCCCTGGGAGGTGGTGGCGGCTGCTGTCGTCCACCCACACTCTCCAAGGTTTTGTATTTCACTTTGGTAGCACTCATGTTTTCTTCCAAGATGCTGTTGTTTTTATTCAGGCTGAGATGAATACTGCAGTCAGAAGGGAAGGCTGTCTCTGGAGTAATGTCCTCAGCTATCTCAGGGAGTGAAGGGGGAGTGAAGGCCGCACCAGCCCAGGACAGCACAGGACGGCTGGGGTGGTGACAGGTGGACAGGGCTGCTGGCCACGTGCTGCTCTGACCATCCTTTCATGGAATCCTTGTGATGGGGACAAGAGATGGCAGGAATGGGCAGCCCAGGGGCAGCGGAGGCCCTGCCCAGGTGACCAGCCAGCCAGGCCTGATGCGCAAGAGAAGGCGGCCGCCTCCATGGACTGAGCGGCCGCCAAGAAGCAGCCACACCAAAGTCCCTCATGTCCAACTGCTTTATTACATCTTAAATAACAGTACAGTTTAATACAGTATCTATCTTGCAGCCAGCTTCCTTGCAGTACAGACGGTAAAATTAAATACGAAAGGTGGAAGGGTACAGGGAGCAGACAGCTTAGAGGTGTGGATGGGACAGGCTGGGGCTCCCGCTGACTCTGCAGGCCCAGGCCTCCACGTGTCCGCACTTCTGTACAGGATGCTGCAGACGGACAGACAGAAGCCACTACTGCTGTGATGGGAGTGCGGGGGCCGTCACTCTGCTGTCCAAATGCTGTTGCTGGCCAGGGCTCGCCACAGAACCAGAGTCTGCGTCCGCTGCCCAGGCTCACTCCGCGGTACACACAGGCCGTGAGGAAATTACGAAGAGGAAGGCCGGCTGCCCGCCCCTGCCTCCGCACCCCCAGAATCCAACAGCGATCATTTGGAACAGGACTTGTTTAAAGAAATGAAGAAACAGTGACTTATCCTGCTACTCAAGCGTGTAGAGCTGCGGACTGTACTGCTTCCGGAGCGTGCAGAGTCGCGACAGTAAGTGGAGAGAGAGCCGCAATGATTACAATTCAGAGGTTATTTCTTAAAAGAAAAAGAACACCTAAGGACTGAGTCCTATATGCACATTTGAGCATTTCTACAGCATGCGAGTCTAAGAGTTCACCCACCCAATATGGCAAACGACCAAATTTTTTAAAATTTAACTTAGAAACTTTGAGATCATTATTTTCAAAACATTGATTTGTACATGGTTTCATACACAAAGAGTTGACTGACTGACTATCCGAGCACAGGATGGGCACCTCTCTTGAAAACAGAGGTTCTTGAAGGCCAGGTGGGGCTCGGGGTGGAGCCGGGCTGTTGTCAGCCTCCCCCCACTTCACAGGGAAAGCAGGGTGGGTGAGAAACTGAGATGGTGGGGCGGGTGGGTGGGGAGGAAGGTGCCTGCTCTGACTTTGCCTGACTTTGTGGGTCACGGTCACGCATCCAAGACTGTCAACAGCGTGTGCCTGGTGACATTGCTTCTCTGCATCGTCCTTTCTATGCCACGTCTGTGCGCGACAATTCTGGGGCACCAGACAAGAAAGAAAATCCAGGGACTGAGTTTACATCACTGACAATTTCAGAGAGGCTGCACTAGACCCTCTTTCTCTGTCTAACTAGTGAACATAAAGGGAGACAGACGTTTTAAAAAGGAAATACGAATGTTTTCAAAATCCTGTTACAAACACAACCTGAAGTTTAGAGCCCGTTACAGGTAAAGTCCGCACCAGTTTTGCACCAACATCTCCCGACCAGGGTCACTGGCTTTAAATTCAAACCAACTAGTGAGCAGGTGTGTCTCACAATCACACTCACGTGCACTCTCTGGTTAACATTTTTATTACAGTATTTCCTTTTAAATTCATTCAAGACAAAAAGACAAGACAATGGTCCCGGAAGGAATGCGTGAGTCGTCGAGTTTACAGCAGATTCTTCTCTGTGGGGATTGTGCTCTTGGTCTCAGCAGTAAGTGAAGGAAAGATCTTGCCCTTTTGTAGTTCGGGGTGGGGGGGCGTCCACGTTAGTCGGGTGGATTGGAAATGCTGTCACTGAAACGCTTCGGGGTGGGGTGGTCTTCCAGTCACCGTGGCGTCCACCTGCTGCTTCAAACAGAGTGTAAACAACCCACAATGAACAGCCTTACACTTGGATGTGTCCTCAGAGCTGCGCTTCCTATGCTCCGAGGCACATGACGCGTCCCTTACTGCAACTTTCCACCCACCAACTTCATCTCAGAACTCAGCAGGAAACCACGCAGATGCTGTCCGCGTATCCCGAGAACTACATGCAGGATGTGCGGGGAAGGGCACTGGGCTGCCTCCTTACCTGCTGGGCTTAGTTCCAGATCTTGAGGAAGCTGTCCCAGGACCCTGTCGCCACAGCCATCCCATCGTCAGTCACCCCCAGGCAGCTGACACGGTTGTCATGCCCAGCCAAGACACCTGGAAGTGATGACAGCAGTCACTCTGGGGCCCAGTGACGCAGTGACACTGAGCAGACTCAGAACCCGCTGCAGCCCATCTTGCGAGGACACCAGGAAGGGTCTGGTTCTCTGGAAATCAGGCTGAAGCCCAAGGCGCAGGGGACCAGGGCGCTTCTGTCTTAGAAAAACTGTGGGCACATCTCCAGCCGGGACAGGTGTCCCCACAAGACACACTGCAGAACCACTGGTGATTAGCCTGTCCCAGGCAGCACGGTGACAGGAACAGGCAACCAGGCGCACGTGTGCGGGGAGGGGCGGGGAGGGGACGACAACGACAACACACACACGGATGGGGACAGACGGACGGACACACACACACACACACACACACACACACACACACACACACACACACAACACACACACACACACACACACCCCTTGCATCAGCTCCTGCGTGCTCCCAAAGGTGAGAACTGAAATAAAACCCCAAGCTACCTCAGTCTCAGGCAATTACCACCCTAGAGCGTAAGCTGCGAGCTGCCCTTCCTGCATCTGTGACCCCGGGGCCTAGTGCAGGACACAGGACATGAGGCTGGTGCCGGCCGTGGCCAGAGAGGGCCATACAGAGACGGGTGTCCTGTCGGCACTCGGAGGTCTGCACTTCGATAATCGTCAGCCAGTATCCCCGTCCTCCCAGAGGAACTGAGCGCTGACTTCAGAGACCCCCACCCGCGTCCGCCTCCTGCACTCATCAGTCACAGCTGAGTGAGAGACTGGCTCCAAGGTGGAGCATGGCTCTCCACGGCCTTGGTCGGCATCTAGGCTCCTCAGCTGCACCACGACCAGGGAGCCGTTGGGGCCTAGGCAGAACGAGAGGAGAGCTCTCCCAGGGCAGGGAGTGGGTCCCTTCAGAAGCAGAAGCCAAGGTGAGACCTCGCAGGTACCGGGGTCCCGCTCCCTGAGCACGGAGATGAACGGAGCTCCACGACGCCGTGCCACGAGCCCCACCCCGGAGGCCCTCATCTCCTGCCGCACCTGCACTGTCATGTACTCGAAACCACCTGCCTTGGCTGTGGGACTGCGGGCGCTACGCCGCACTGGGCACACCACCCGGGTCTGTCTCCACGTGCAGCATGCACCACTGGACGGGAGAGAGACAGGCAGAGCCTGCGCACCCAGCCACTCACGTGTTCCCGCCAACGTGGCCGTCCCTGGGCCCCTCGCAAGTGCGCAGGGGCAGCCAGAGGGTGGGTGCTTCTGGCCTGTCACCTCCCCTGTCCGGATTGCACCATAGGGCTGGCAGTGCACTCAGGGGTGGGCGTTCCTTGCCAGCCTGACCCACTGAAACCTACACCGTTCAGCCTGTGCGAGGAGCCACACGCAGCCTAAAAGACGCGGCCTGGGCGGCGCGGAGCCAGACTGGCCCGACGGTCACCCACCTGCCCTGTCGGCTTTGAGCGCGTCCCAGACATTGCAGTTGAAGTCATCGTAGCCCGCGAGGAGGAGCCGCCCGCTCTTGGAGAAGGAGACGGAGGTGATCCCGCAGATGATGTTGTCGTGTGAGTAGGTCATGAGCTCCTGGTCAGCACGGAGGTCGAACAGCCTGCAGGTGGCGTCGTCCGAGCCAGTGGCAAACGCGTTGCCATTGGGAAAGAACTGGAGAGAGGGGAAGCGCACAGACCGAGGCACCAGGTCAAGTGCTGGAAATGGACCGCCCGGGGACGGGGCTACTGCTGGCACAGAGCCAGACACCAGCAAGGGCGCGACTCTGGCAGGACCCAGAGGCCACTCCGCAGGGACAGGGGAGCGGTCTGGGGACCAGGACATGGGGGTCTGCGCTGCATAAGCCGCAGGATGCCTCAGACACAAGGAGCACATTTCGTTTACTGACTGTTCCACGGGGACATAGCAATCAGGCTGACCCGGGAAGGGACCCCCGCCAATCAGACATGTCCCTGCATATCCCCCATGCAGGCCAGGCCCCTCGAGTCCGGCGATGTGCACAAGTGAAGCCCGGCCTGCAGAGGCGCACGGTCTGCCTCCACCTCCAGGGAAGCCCCAATTCCCCAGGGTGGGGAGTGGGCCCGGCACACAGCAGACACCGCCAGCGCCTGTGAGGCACTTGGTATGCACATAGCAGCCGGCCCCCTGATGACCGACCACGTCAAACCTAACTTTCTTCAGGGAGCTTTGGGTAAATTTGGTTGTATTTGTATAAAAAAAGAGAACGTCTAATCCCCAGAACATTTTCAAATGAAATGATGTATTCTATGCGTCATGGTAACAACTATCCTGACTGAACAGCCGCAGGGGCCCCCGACCCCCATCGCAGGCCCCCAGGACTCACACAGATGGCATTGATGTCGGACTCATGGCCGGTGAAAGTCTGCCGACACATCCCTTCTCGCACATCCCAGAGTTTGGCTGAAGCATCACAAGCACCAGAGACAAACAGCCTGGTGTCAGGAGCGAGAGAAAGGCTCATCACGTCCCCGGTGTGTCCGGTAAACGTGGTCGTCTGCTGGCCGGTCTCGATGTCCCACAGGGCGCTGTGGCAGGAGACATGACAGGCAAAGTCACCGAGCTTTGTCAGCTAACCAGTGACAAAGTGTCCTTCAAACCACCCAGGACCACGGTAAACCTCTGTGCTTTTACTTAAGACGAAGCTCAATTTGTAACGTGACTGTGTTTGGTGGGGAACAGCGAACATACGAAAACCAGGTGCATCCTCGGCTGCACGTTTGAGTGACTGTGATCTCCACGTAACCGGAAACACCAACAAAGAGGAAGCCAGTGCCCGTTAAAGCAGGGACATGGGGGTGGGGGACCTGCCACACACCTGGGCTACGTGTGGACTCCTAGGGGCTGTGGGAAGCTCCTGGCTGGTGGCCCAGCTAGGGCAGAGGACAGTCCTGTCTGTTCTGCCAGCTCAGTGCCCTCGGGAGTCCTAAAGCTAGGGTGTGGGGACAACGCCAGGCAGAGCCGTGGCTCGGAGCAACACCGAGGAGATGCCGACCACAGGGGAGCACAGTGTGCCGCTCCTGTGCGCCAGACCCACGGAAGGCCAAGCCACTGACGGGCTCCTTTCGCCTCAGGCCTGATTAATGTCCAGATTCTCGTTTCCTACCTGCCTGGAGCTGCAGACGGTAGGTGAGCAGTGTGAGAAGGGTACTCACCAGGTAGTGTCTCCAGAGCTGGTGACGATCTGATTGTCATCCAGGAAGCGACAGCAGGACAGGTAACCTGGAAAACAGACCCAGACGATGAGCCCAAGCTGCAAGCCCCACGACCCCAAGGCCTTGTAAGTAGAGAAGCCGTGGGCAGAACGGACGCCCCTGGAGGCCCACACCTCGGGGAAGACAGGTGCCTGGTCAGCTCCAGGCCCTGTGTGTCCACAGGAAGAAAGGACAAACAAAGCAGCATGTCACACGCACTGCTGGGCTGAGCCCCAGGGCATAGGACACAGGAGGCTGTGAGTGCGGCCCACACGGCCATGCCTTCCCCACTCTTCTCATCACCACAAGGCCATCCCACTTGCTCGCTCAGCCACTCTCTCCACAGAATGCGCCAGTGCAGGGAGAATGGTGGGAGGGACCAGGTATTGGTGGGGAGCAGGGAGAGGGTGGTGTGCAGAGGCCCTGAGCCCTCCAGGAAGGCACGCCGAGCAGGGTGGTCTGTTTCCTACAGGACAGAAGCTGTGGTCTACTGAGCGTGTGGGAGGCCAGGCAGAGCCATGGCGCCATGGTTGGGGTACAGCGGGGCGTGTAGAGACACCTAGCCATGAGCAGCTAGGAACCAGGAAAGGCACAGGGCTGGACCGCGCACTGTGACTTCTCCTCCATCAACTCTGCTGACCAGGATTCCGCTTTTTGTCCCAGTGAGTGACCCTGAGCACCAGCAGTGCGTCAGTGTGATGTCAGTGGGCGGGTAAGGGAGACACAGCAGCACGGCTGCTCCTGTGGGCATCGGGCATGCTGCCAGGCCCGCCCACGCCCTGGAACCTTGTCCGCAGTCCACACCAGGGCACGTGTGACGCTGCCTGAGTCGGCAAAATCAGAAGCAGAAGAAACCCACTGAAGGGTTTGGATGTGCAAAGTGAAGGTACCAGAATATTGGAAAGCAACGCAGTTCTCTAACAACTGTTACTGAACTGGCTCCCAAAGAAAAAAGAAAAAACACTAAGAGATGACGATTTCTAAACACCAGCTCTGTGTCTAGAACAGAACATGTGCTCACACACTTCCTGGAGGCCAGGCCATGTCCACAGGGACACGGCAGGCTGCGTGACGCAGGAGCAGCCAGCAGGAAGGCCAGGCCCACACGACCCTCGCCTCCGTCCGCTGGGCTCCCTCCAAGAACAGCATCCCTTCCAGGCACGCTCAGCTCAGCCTCTCAGTGAGCGTCACGGTGCCTCCTTCCGGGAGCAGCCCCACTGTGAGGTGCCCACTGGACAGGTCCAGGACCCTCATCGCACTGTCACAGCCCTCAGCCCGCCTGCCTGTGAGCACAGGGTTCGTGAACAAAAAGCATGACCTCAAAGGTTACCTGTCTGACCTTGTGCAGCTCTGGCCCAACCACACGGTGCCCAGACCCAGATCGAATGCTACGAGCATGGCTCGAGCCTGTGCGACACGTGTCGAATGCGACACGACCTGGACTCTGCAGGGCCTCAGAGGTCAGCAAGCACCGGCTGCGACCATCAGGAAGTGGAAGGGAAGGCTGTGGGGTGACCCCACCTACGGAACAGTAACTGACACCCAGAGTCAAGGCCGCTACAATTCCCAGGCCCAGGCCGCGTGCGGTGTGGAACTGGGGCTGAGGGCGCAGAGCCCGCCCTCCCCACCCCGGGCACTCAGAAGGCTCATCCCCAGAGGACAGGAGGGAGGATCCAGAAGGCGGCGTCCTGCTTTCACTTGCTTTTCTTTTTTTTCTGTTAAACTTTTATTGGGGAACAGTGTGTCTGTCCCGGACCTATCAGCTCTAAGTTAAGTCGTCTTCAATCTAGCTGTGTGTGTGTGGGGGGGGGGCGCAGCTCCTGGCCCACGTGGGGATCGAACGGGTAGCCCTGGTGTTATGAGCCTGCGCTCTAAGCACCTGAGCCACCCGGCTGCCCGGCTCTCACTTTCTAACTTCCTGTAGTTTGATCTTTCAAATGTATTACTTTTAATGAAACAGGGTGAGGGCTGCCAGCTCATATTCTTATAATTCATTTGGGTGCTCCTGGTATTTTGTACATGGAGGGGGAAAGCAGTAATCAGGTGGGTAGCATGTTTTACAAATTGTTTCTCCTAGAAAGAAAAAGTGGAAACTAGGACCGAGTACCACACCTGACAGCACTGGGATAGGACCCATCCCGTACAAACACGATGGTACAGCCTGGGGGCCCCATGAGGGTGCCCCGTGTTCCAGGGATGGACAGCATTCCAGGCCGTCCAGCGGGAAGGCGGGCTTGGAAACCAGGAATGCCGTGCTCTGTTCTCAGCGTGGAGACTGCCCAGAGGGAAATCCCATAAGTTCTCTCAGGAGCCTGTCGGCCCTTGTGAACTGGGACAACTCCAGAGAACTGTTGGGAGAAACAGCTGTCTGTGCACTCAAGAGATTCTCAAAACCCAGTGGTTACCATCTGTATTATTACTGAAGAGTGGACAACTTCCCTGGGGTGTGTGTGGGAGAGAAGTCACCTCAGGTGGCGAGAGAACCCTCTCCGGGGGGGGGGGGGGGAGCGGGCAGGGGAGGCAGGGTGTGTATGTGTGTGTGTGTCTGTGTGCGTGAGCGCGCGCATGCACACAGCCTGGTACAGGGATGAGGCTGCAACAGTCCAGAGAGAGGAGGCAGTTGAGGTGAGCCGGGCAAAGCAGGTACTGAGGTGAGGACCATGGAAACGCGCCCCAACGAAGGAGGTGGCCGTCCTGACAGCACGTCACCAGGCTGGGCACCGGTACCAGAGAAGTAGACACGCTCACCTCTTTATCTGGAGGAGCTGCTGGTGACCAGTGTGCACAGAAGCCTGTCCATGCGCAGCCTGAGATCACAGAACACAGCCTGGTAACTTATCCCAAGACAGTAGGGTGGCTGGGCCAGTGAGCTGCGCCTGAGCTGAGCTGCCACTTGGCTGCCAGATTGCTCAGCTGGTGAGAGCACATGCTCCTAACAACAAGGTTTCTGGTTCGACTTCCACACGGGATGGTGGGCTATGCCCACCCGCAACTAAGACTGAACACAGCACCTTGAGCTGAGCGGCTGCAAGCTGCCGACGGGGACTGGATGGCGACTGGACTTGGAGCTGAGCTAGCTGCGCCCTCCACAACTAAGATTGAAGAACAACAACTTGGCTGTTCCCCTTCCCCGATTCCCCAACACTGTTCCCCTTCCCCAATTCCCCAATAAAATCTTTAAAAAAGAAAAAAAGACAGTGGGGCGGCTGGAGAAATCTTTTATCTCCAAGAATAAGGTTTGTACCAGTAACAACAGGAAACTGCCTGAATGTCGAACAACAGTGACACATTAGCATGTCACACTCTTTAAAAATGACACTAGTTCTGAGTGAGAGCACAGGTCAGAACACAGGTGAAGGTGGCTCACTGTCCTAAATTCCTGGAGTGAACGCATGCTGTTTGTACCCTTTAACCCGACTGCACTGTGGAGCGCATGGGGAGCCAGGCCGGCGCTCGCTCACGGTTCGGCTGCAGTGGGACAAAAGCAAATGGCTGCCGCGGTGGCTGCTCGAGGGACGGACTGTGTGGGCTTGGCACCGAGGACAAGCCACCGCTCTCCAAGGCTGCAGAGGAGGAGCAGAGCACGTGTTCTTCAAGACGTTTGGTGAAGAGGAACAAGAGAGACTGACGTAACGTGAAGATCGAAAGTGAGGAAATGCCGAAGAATGGTTTTATTAGGAGGAAGGACTCCTGGCACCCCAAGCAAGGCCAACTTCTAATTCTGTTCTGCTGAAAGCTGGACTCAGCGTGAACAGACGCGGAAGGGAAACACCTTTAGGGCCTCTTGCATTCTCAGCCTCGGGCTTTTGCAGCCCTTCTCAGGACTCACCACCACCAGGATGGTCTGACACCCCGATCTGGAGTCACAATCCCGGCAGCTGGCCAGGCAGCTGTGGAACCGCTGTGGCCAACAGCAGGCACGACCAAGATTCGTGGTAACCCTGGGAAAAGGGGTCCTTCCTCTGCTGGGGTGGCTCAGCGGGCAAGATGGAGAGAAGGTTCAGGGAGCCAGATGGAGGCCATGGGCCAGCATGCACCAACAGGAGGTGTCGCGAGCCCCCCCGCCTCGCCGTGTCACAAGTGAGCAGTGGGACCTGAGTTCCCAAGGCTGTGACCACAAAAAGCCTAAATCAGATGTCACTTTTAATCAACCACCAAAGAACAGCCCATGGCCTCCTGGAGCAGAATGACCAGGAGACATCCAGCTTTGCTAGCGGCTGTCAGGGAAAAAAGCAATTCACGGGCGGTGGGTCCGACCACCGTGCTTTCATATGTATAAATTCAGCCCCTCACGGTGTGAACAAAGTACCCTAAAAAGCGGAGCTTCAGCTGCCACAGCAGGTTCTGGCAGAAACGAAAGGCAGTCACTGAGCAAGGGTATCACACGGTACCCAGGAAACGTGGGAAACTCCCACAAAACGTTTCTGCATGTGTGGCCATTGTGACCAGAATGACCTCAGGAGAGGTAAGAGTGTCTACAATGTGATGCAAGGTTCAGGGAAGAAGAAACCTCCACGTTAAGCCACGGGCTGTGCTCTGAAAATCTCCTGTGGGAAGGTGCTCTCGTCAGAAACTAGTGCCGCAGTCCTTGCTCGTTTCTCAAACACGATCTAATGCCTCTGAATTACCACTCCCACAGAAACAGCACTTGCTAAGTTTAATCCTCCCTGTGACAAACGTACCGCCGTAACAACGTCCGTCCCGATCACAGAATTCACCCCTCACCTGTGCCCTTCACTCTGTGAGGCCGATCTTAACAGGCAGAACCCCCGCCAGGCCCAAAATGCCTGATGTCTCCTCTCTGACCCACAGGCAGTCTTCACTTCACTGTGCTTCGCAAAGGGTGCGTTTTCTACAAATCGAAGGCTGGACCCTCCACCAGCGAAAAGACTATGACCTGCTCGCTGCCCTCGTATCGCGACGCTCACTTTACCACGGTGCTCTGGGGCGAACCCACAACATCTCCGGGGCGGGCCGTGCCGCTCACACACTTCCAAATCCCGAGTGGCCAGCTCTAGGGAAAGAAGTTTCTCCTGGTTCCACATGGGCCCTTCTTTTCAGGGGAACAGCAGCAACACACCCCTGAGCCCAAGCGCCTCCTTCCAGCCCGGATTCCCACCCCCACACTGCCAGGCACTGTCACGGGGGAGGTAGAAGGCCTGTTGAGGGCACAGCTCAGCTGAGGTGTGTGGGCAGCTGAGTCTCTAAGATTCGACAAGAAGGTCTCCCGACCATGGTTTACCAAAGCATTCGGAAGTCAACCCTCAGGCCAGAAAGAAAAGGGCCCAGTAACGTGCTCTAATCAGCAGATGCCGCCACACCTTTGCTCCCTGACAGAAGTGTGGCTGTTGAAAATTACCACATTGTAACCTTTACTGGTTGGAGCTGACAATTATGTATCCTATCTGAAGACAGTCACACTCTTAAGGGACCAAATGTTTATTAAAAAAACAACACTCAGCTCCCAAAAGTAAAATTTCATGATTAATGAAGGAAACCAAATTTCTAAACTCTTCCCTTTAATAGCTAGTTTTCTTTCAACAAACACAGTGTTAAAAAATCCAGAAGCCTCTGATTAAAAATGGAAGCTGGCACACTGAACCTGATTAGAAACGAGACTGAGAACCTCAGAGGACGCACGCCGGTGCAGTAAACACAGAATGCCCCAGTTTACCAAGACAGGCAGGGGGCAGCGCTTTCCAGCCCCAAAAGCAGCCTCCCCCAGAAAACCACTATGAGCTCAGGACGAGTATAAAGACAAATCCCTGAAGGACCTGGCACCAAATGCAGACAAGCCAGGGGAACCCACAATGGAAGAAGGAAAGGCACCGCCAGAACGCAGGCCCCCATCCCCCACCGGCAACGGCCACGTGGCTACACCACAGACCTGAGAGGTTTGTGGCCCAACCTGCCTGACAGCCCGTAGACAGAGTCCTGGGCAACCGCAATCAGAAAGTGAAAGGAAAGTCAAAGGACGGGCCCCTGAGGCAGTCCCCAACTGCCCAACACCTGACTCACACCTGAACCCCAGCCAGAGCTGGCCCTCATGGCTCGGCTGACGGCTCGGCTGACGAGAGCAAGCCCGGAGCAAACACCAGAGCAGAAGAACACAACAGAACCAGCCCCACAGCACAACACCGATTATTCAAGGCACTGAGAAATAGGAACATGTCACCATACTCGAGAGAAGAGAGCCACCAGGGCCAGCCTTGAGGGCTCACTGCTGGAACTGGGAGACAAGAACTCGAAAGGCAGCTCTTGGAACCGTGCTCAAGGATACCCAATGTGCTCGTCATGAACACAAAGGCAGGAAATCGCAACAGAAGAATAAGGACTATTTTCTAAAAAGCAAACACATTCCAGAGCTGCAATGAGAACATGGGACGTAAATGGTCTGCTGGGTCGTCTTAACGGTGCTGGAGGGACAAAGCCACGTGACCCTGAGGACAGACCTGAAACGAGCGAGTCTGAAGAACAGAGACTAGAGGCACAGCAGCCGAAGGGACATCCAGCCTGAACCACACCTCCTGGGCACGACGGGCAGACCACAGAACAGGAAACACACGGGAAGATGTGGCCGAAAATATCCCCAGTTTAGTGAAAGACAAAACCTTACAGGTCCAAGATACTAAAGCAGAAGAGATACAAGAATCACGACAAGAACGCCACAGTGGAGCTGTTAAGCAACAGGAGGATCTTTGAAGCGCCAAGAGAAAAAGTCAACTCAGAATTACATCCAGCAAAAGCATTCTTTTGAGAATGGAGGAGAGCAAGCCTTTTCAGAAAAATGGAAACTGAGAAAATGCAGTGTTAGCAGACCCGCACAAACTCTGAGAACTGATAAACAGTTCACCCAGCTGAGGGGCCCCGAAGGAAGCCCACACTTTTACAAGGGAGGAAGAGCACAAAAATGGTTCGTATTTGAGTAAATGTATGAGACTATTTAAATTTCTTCTAATGACTCCAAATGTTTAAAGGGAAAATGTAACATGTATTGTGGGGCTTATACCACTTGTAGAAGGGCAGGAAATGACCTTTGCGGCTGAAAGGTCCTTCATTTTAAGTGAGTCGATACAGTGTTAACTTGGAGTGGGCCACAAAAAATTACAGATGTGTGCAGTAAGCCCTACACGAACTGCTATAAACACAATGCAGATAGAGTAAAATAGAATTTGAAAAAGCCGAGTAAAAGTCCCAAAAAAAGGCAAGAAAGGAGGGCAAGTGCTGAATGACGGAGCTTAATTCAACTGTACCAACGTCACCAGATGTGGAAATAAATTCCATGCTGTGAAAGGCAGAACCACCCCCACGGCTGTCTGGAGGGGGCTCTCCTGATCAACACTCAAGTGGAGAGAACGCAGATGGGAACACCCCCCGCAGGCCTAGCATGGGAGGCCGGGCCGGCTATACTAACAGCAGAGACAGCCGGCTTCTCTTCACTGTGACACCTGGGTCCATCCATCAGGAGAGTCCACAATCATAAACGTACATGCTTCTACTAACAGAGTTCAAAATGTGTGAGGCGGAAACTGACAGAACTACAGGGAGGGGGAGAAAGACCGTAGGTAACCAGAGACTTTCACAGTCTCCCTCGGCATTTCACAGAAATGAGCTGCAGGCGATCTGAACAGCCGCCAGTCTCGCCCCACCTGATGCACTGAGAACCCACCCACCTGCGGCGGGACGGACTCCACTTCCAGGTGCACGTGTGGGGTTATCGTGACAGGCTGTTTCTCCATTAAAAACATGTCTGGATAAACTTTACAATGTTGGAAGGACACAGTGTGTGTTCTCTGAACACAATGGCATTTAAAAGGACAAAGGATATGCTCTCAGCCCGCCCAAGTTAACAGATGAGCGTCGAAAGCAGGGTCATTTAGTCCATTAGTGATGGCCGTTTCTCGGGGTGCCCGTGAAGGAGGTGAGCCCACTGGGGTGGGACTTTCAGAATTGAGAATACAGCCACAGAAGGAAATATCATAACGAGACTTTTTTCAGAAACACTGTGCCTTTTGTCACGAGTAACAACTGTCACGGGTAAAATGAACTTGGGAAAATAACAAGCCACCCCAAACTTAGAGCTGGTGTGTTCAGAAGAACTTAAACAGCCCCCAGGACTCTACTCTGTTCCCTCTGCAACAAGAGTGCTGGTGTGAAGACGTACAAAGCATGTGAAGACACTCAGTAAGGATGTGTATGGATAAGGACCTGGCGCACACACATGTGCACACAAATATACACATGTGTACGCATGTTTACACACATGCATATTTCGATCAGGAAAACCTTGTGGAAAGGAGCTCAAGATGAAGACGGTTCAGGAGATAACAGACTGAACTGTCCACACTGATAGAAAAACGGGTGACTGCCGCCTATCAAGGGCGTGAGCTAAACACTAGAGTCCCTGGAAAACGAGACGCTGCAATGACTTAGCTCCAGGTGTCTCTCAATGGTGCAGGCCTGTCAACACCTGTCCCTGGTTCCACTTTCAGAGTATTTTTGGCCATTATCGCCACCAGTCTCATTAAACAGCTCCTGAGAAGAGGTCTGTGTCCGAGCGGGATGCACGCCAGGCACACAGCCGGTACCGCCCTGAGGTTCCCGTTGAGAACGTGTACCTGTGTGTCCGGCCAGCTCACGACTCACACGGACGTTCCCTTCTCGAGTTTTCAGGTTGTAAATGGAGCAAATGTTATCCAGGCCACCGCAGGCCACATAGTTCCCAGAAGGGGCGTACGCACAGGTCATGACCCACGAGGAACGCAGAGGGATGGCGTGGACCTGAGTGACAGAGCACACGAGATGCAATGAGCTCAACTACTCAACTTAATCTGAAAACAATTTATACGTGTGGCCAGTCAGGTAAAGCAGTGGTTTAATTAAAAACCCAAAGCAGCACAGCAACTTAATCTATGGTTTTATTCAAGTCCTACTTATGCTTAGGCAACCACTTATGTAACTAGGACAGCCTCCTCATCAAAATTACGTATTAAAACGAAAGCAGGTGCCTTTAATATTATTTTAAGGCATATCTGCTCGCAATAAATTCACTTAATCTGGGCCGGCCGAGTAGCTCAGTTGGTTAAGAGCTCCTTCAAGAGTACGAGCTCTGAGCAACAAGGTCGCCGGTTCGATGCCCGGCCGAGCTGAGCTGCCCACAGGCAGCAGGATGGCTCAACTAAAAAATAAATAAATTCACTTAATCTTAAAAAACAAAAAACCGTGGCTATAAATCATTTACAAAACACGTTTTTACTGAAGTGACGAAACTAGACATTATTGTAACGAATCCTCCCTATGCCTCAGGTAGATGTTATAAATACTCAATATTTGATACACATTTAGTATTCGCCAGTAAAACACAACTAAATTTGATCTTGTAAACACATTTGGACCAACGATAGTACTTTTTCACCCAATGTGATACAACCTTGGATTAAGTTTTCAAAAGAATTTCATTTATACGTCAAAGGACAACGTCTTTCAGATGATCCCTTGTAAAAACTAGTAACTGCATGAAAAGCTGTACTTCTGCATTTTTCACTGAAATGTGACATTTCTCAGATTGAGCCCAACCTGGAATTCAGGTGCTAGACACGTGAAGGAGTCACCACATCCCACTGCCCTGTAGAGCCCAGCCCGGCCGCAGGAGACCCGAGTACTGTGTGCGTGCCACCCGACCTGGCTTCTGGCTGAGAAAGCCTCTGACCACAGCCACACTCGCTGTGCCCCTCTCCCCATCCTGCTGCAAGGGTCATGTGAGTGAATCCAGGCCACTTCCAGGGAAGGCAGCTTGTGGTCCCTACCTTGTTTGTGGTGTAGCTGTCCCAGATGATAAGTTTACCATCCTGTGAGGCGCTAACCAGAAGCCTGGGGGAAGGACAAAAGCACACTGTTAGTGTGACAGCAACACAGAATCACACAGCCAGCCAGTGACGACTCCAGTGACAACTAACACGCACTTCAGTGTTACATCTGCTTCAGACAAAGCACACTTAATTATCGGCAAAAAAAGTTCTAATTGTTAGATCAACTTCGACAGCACAGAAGATAATACCCACAGACAACAATAGTTCAGACTCGAGCACGTGGTTTCTGCTCATCCTAAATCGAATCTGAGATACACAGATCTTTCAGGAGCCAAAGGTGGTAGGAAATAAGTTAGCACGCAATTTCTGTTCTATTCCAAAACCTGGAAAGCCGAGATGTAAAGGAAATCTGTTTTTAGATATTCCAAATTCCAAAAAACCCATGAGAATTTCCCAGACTGAGGTACTGGAGCCCAGGTGTCCTAGACACACTAGGGAGGCAATCCCACTCCACCTGTTTTGCAAAGTGACCACGTACAGCGGAGCTGGGCCTGGTCCAGCAGAAGACACTAGTAACCATCATGAATCTTTCTCCTGACTATTTTCTTGCTCTGGGCAACGGTGCTAAGTTTGGGACCTGCATGCTGACAGGTGGTTCGGCTGTGTCTGCAGAAGTAAGTTGGGAAACTGCAGAAGGAGAGCGTGACTACTGGGCAAAGGAACATCATGTGAGCGTCGATTCTCAGAAGTGCAGCAACTCGTCAGGCTCTAGGATCTTGATCTCCTCCAGGACGTGCTGTTTGCAAAAAACGGAGGGCAGGCCATGCAACTCCACCAGACACTGTCAGTGCAGTGATTGATGACAGGGCAATTATTCATTTTAAAGAGTTCATCAAAACAGATTTTAATCGTTTCAGCCATAAGAATACCTGGCTCCTAGCACTGATCAAAACCTGGAGATAGAACTCAAGTCACTCTGATAATCTGGACACTTTTCATCAAAACGTATGTTGGGATGCACCTCGCACAACCTCCTTTTTTACGAGGCGGCAACAATGAGTTTGGAACAAAAACAATTTTGGCACGGTTACAAACCTATGCCAGGACTAAAGCTTGCGCAGGCGCCAATGCCTTCTTTCTCAGGCGCAATGTCTTCAGGCGACTGCGGCATCTAAGTTCAGTTATGCACATCGCAGGCCCTAAAGGGCCCCTCAAATGGCCGCACTGTCTGTCTGGCGGCCCTCTAGCACAGGCTCTGTCCGGAAGCGCAGGACCAGCACAGAGCGGCTCACTCCCCAGGGTCACCTTCAGCGAGGCCTCCTGCGCAGACAGCTTAGTGTCTGCTAACTCGCCCAGGGTTAGGGAGAGAGACAGAAGCTAAGCAGCCCGCTGATCCTCCAGAAGGTGACAGAAGACACACCTCTTAATCCCAGGGGGTAACTGCTGGGGGGCGGGCTGAGCTTCGGGGGAAGCAGCAGTCAGCCCCCTGGATGGAAGCACTCACCCGGACGCACAGGCTAGAGGGGCCGGGGGGAAGCAAGGGCTCCAAGACACTGAAGCCCACGTGCCCAACGCAAGGATGGGCCTCAAGCCTGGCCAGTTAGCTGGGTTTCACTATCAAACGTAACGAGACTTCAGCAGACTTAAGACGGCAGAAAAGTTTGTTAGCTCATGTGGTAACAAGTGGAATGAAGGGTAAGTCCATGCACTGTTAACACACAGGTAGACACTTCCCGAGTGTATACATCCCACACTGGCACACGCACAGTGGGCCTCTCCAGCAGCTGGAAAGATAAGCTGCTCATCATTGCCAGTATGCCCGCGTCCACGAACTACACAAACATGCCAAAACAACTGCTACTCGTCAAGTTACAGCCCTGAACCATGAAAAAGAATCCAACCCTTGTTTATGAAGGCTAGAAGTATGAAAATGACGTGAGCAGAATGTACACCCAAAACTATAAAAACGATTCTGGACTTTCTAGAAAAAATCTCTGAAAAGCTCTGGATAGAGAGGTCCTCAGTATCATTTTTTGTTTTCTTTTGTTTATGATTGTAAAAAGGAGCCCCACCCTGCCCAAGAAAGAGAACGAGACCAACACAATACCCACCGGCTTCCACAGGGTCCCCACATCACCTGTTCTGTAGGCGACCACAGCCCTGGACCTGAGACCACTTCTTCAGGCCTCTGCTGTCCTTCCTTCCAACCCCAGGGCTTTCAGAGCGCAGCTCCTGTCTGAGCCCTGAGATGGAAGGAGCAGAAGGCCCTGCACCTGCTGATGGGGAGGCCTGGATGCTCTGGTCCCTGCCTGCCGTCCTGCCGCATCGTGAACCCCTCCTCATGTCCGCTGCTCCAGCCACACACTTCCACAGTTCCTGGAACACAGCTGCCTGCAGCTCGGCCTATAGCGCCCACTCACCCTTCAAGGCACAAGTGAAGTCTCCCCTCTGCGAGAAGCCTTCCAGACTCCCCAAACTAAACCCTGGCAGTTGGAGGAGAGCACATTTCTTAGGGAGCCAAGACGGCTTCCAAGCTCCAAGTATCAGGCTCTGAGTACCGGGCTCCGAGTACCAGACTCCTGAGCACCCGGCTCCTGAGTACTGGGTGCCAAGTACTGGGCTCCAAGTACAAGAATCCTGATTACCAGGTGACAAGTACTGGGCTCCTGAGTACTGGGCTCCGAGTACCAGGGTCCTGAGTACCAGGCCCAGGGGACCAGACTCCTGAGCATCGGGTTCCTGAATACTGAGATCCTGAGTACTGGGCACTGAGTACTGGGTTCCTGAGTACCAGGCTCCAAGTACAACCTGGCACAGCACTGTCTATCAAATGTCCTGGTGTGATCAGGACACTGGTGCTCCCACAGATGGAGGAAAAACCCCAGAGATAATATACTGTTTAGTTACCATCTACTTCTGACAATAAGTCTAAGGTAGATCAATTAGTACGGGCATTTTTCTTTATTTTTCCTTTTTTTATTCTTTCTGATGACTGACATCGTTTAAATGATCTAAGCTTTCATCTGCATTTGGAATTGTACAGGCTCCTGTATACAACAGACCAAAAATAGAATCTTTTGTTCTGTACCTGTTTACACTCTAATGCAGACAATTTCACGAACAAAGAGGAAGCTGATCTGAAAATTCCCCTCTGACAAACACAGAAAAAATGCTACTCAAAGAAAGGCATGTTAAGAATCCTGTGAGGGGCCGGCCGAGTGGCGCGATGGTTAAGAACTGGCTTGGGATACCAGAGGGCCCCAGTTCGGATCCCACAGATGAGGGCCAGTGACACTGCCCTCCATAGCTAAGATGCTGAACAACAGCTCAACCTGGAGCTGGGCTGCTGTGAGTCGCAGGTGACGGCATAGGCTGCAGCCCCTGTGGCAGTGGGTTGCCATGGGCTACCGTGTGTAGCCAGCAGCCAGCGTGAGCGGCCAGCAGCCGCTGTGAGCGGCCATCCAGAGGCTGGCGACTGATCTGCCTTGCCCGGGAAGAGCACAATTATGGT
>NW_017731634.1:1499199-1524054 GCF_001890085.2 Hipposideros armiger | reverse complement strand
GACTGATCTGCCTTGCCTGGGAAGAGCGCAATGATGGTGCCAACCTGGGCCAGTGAAGCAACGTCCTCCACAACTAGACTGAAGAACAAAAAACAACTCAACTTGTCTGTTCCCCTTCCCCCAATTCCCCAATAAAAAAAAAAAAAATCTTAAAAAAAAAAAGAATCCTGTGAGACAGCTGAAAGAACATGTTAGAGCCACAGTCACATAGCATTTTATTTAATTATTTGGGTGAAGAAGGTAGAAGAGATGGACTTTCCAGTAGGCTCTAAGGAAAAAGAAGAGGGCTGAGCAGATTTCGTTTCTGCGAGGCTGCAGGTTACGTAAGGGAAATGGGGGTGCAGAGAGGGGAGGGAAGGAGCAACCTAGAGCATGCGGAGATGAGCCACCAAAGAACAAAGAAGTCAGGATCAGGGGCAGAGTGTAAGGTAGAGACAATGAGCCCCTGACAGGATGGTGGGTTAGCGGGTGGGGTGGGGGCGCGGACAGGCCAGGGGAAAGAATGTGGACAGCAGCCAAACCACGCACTCCCGCTGCCTGGCGTGGGCTCAGCACCTGGGACGCACAGGTTGCTACTTTACAGCTTCAGACACTGAATCCTGCCGGCACTGCCTGGGGCAGGCTTGATAACCCGAGCCAAGGCACTGAAACCTAGAGCACATAAGCCAAGAAGCCATGAGAACAGGCTAGAAAGACAGGAGTCAAGCACAGAGAGGCCTGGTGACTTCCCCATGGTCACACAGCACTGTGCCATGGCGCTGGGACAGCACAGGTGAGGGAAGGCGCATTCAGGGCTGATAGGAACTGACCAGGGTGGGGAAGCAGTGACTGTGCACACGCAGCCCAGGTCTGGAAAGGTGGCGGGAGCACGGCCTGTGGCGCTGCGCTTGGCCTGCCCACCAGAGCTGTAGCTCCCCTACAGCTCTTTCCCGACAAGGCACAGGCAACACGCTGTTACTTCCCCCAGAAAGAGCGAATAGCCCCGGGGCTGCGAGTACGCACCTGGAATCGGTACCCCAGTGCATGGCATAGATCTTAGCCAGGTGGCCCCGCAGCGTCCTCCTGGTACGCATCTGGATTCTTCCCACAGGGTCGATGTTGTTTGTGATCTGAAAAAGAAAAGCTCCTGAAATCGGCCCTGTGACGACACCGTTGCCCTGTATCCTCCATGCCCACCCCACTGGTGGCACCACCGCCCTCGCCGTGCCCACCCCATCCTGCCAGCCCCCAAGGCAGCTCTCCACCCATGGGGACATGCGTTTACCACGGCGCCTACCTTCCTTTCATGGTTCTCGTTATGTCTCCTGCTCTACCTGGTCGTCAGGACCACCTGTGTCTCCCCAATGGTCCCCCCAACATGTGCTGGGCACGCTGCCGGCCCCCAGGGGCATGCACCTCAGCCCCCCTTGCTGTTCGCCCAGCTCGTCCCACCTCCCTCAGTCGTTACGGCCTCATCAGCCAGCTGCCCATCCAAGTACACGGCCCTGGGCCTGCGTCCTGTTCACAGGCCCTTGGCTGCGAGCCAACCAGGACGGTTGTGATGTCTCCTATCTGGCCCACGGCACAGCCCGGGGTGCTAACCTACTGGGCCGGCCGACAGAAAGTCCCAGGTTGACAAGTGTGTCAAGTCACAGCAAGGGATCTAAAAGTGTACCTGAGAGTTCAAATTCATGTACCTAATTCTATGCAGTACAATTCCTCCTTAACTTATTGTTTAATCCCAATTAAAGTGCATCCCCTAAAGCATT
Source organism: Hipposideros armiger (assembly GCF_001890085.2). Classification (NCBI taxonomy): domain Eukaryota; kingdom Metazoa; phylum Chordata; class Mammalia; order Chiroptera; family Hipposideridae; genus Hipposideros; species Hipposideros armiger. Next base: position 1,522,306 of record NW_017731634.1, on the reverse strand, counting down.
AGGACATTGGGGAAAATTAATCGTCCACCATAAAAATAAAATTTTTTCACATTTGTTTGATTCTTTGGACAAAGATGTCAACTCTTTCACGAGGTGGAAATGAGCATGTTATAGGCACGGCCCGGTGGCATCTAGCACATTCCACCTCCCCAAGAGAAGCTGGGCCTGCCACGCACTGCCCTGTCTTCTGTCTGTGGGGGTCACAGCTCTGAGGACATACTGTGAATGGAACCACACACCACGTGGCCTTCGTGCGGCTCTTCTCACCACGCCATGTTTTCTGTCCATGCCGTGGTGGGCGTCAGTACCGCATCCCTTTTTATGGCTGACTAATACTCCCGTTACTGCACTCTGTTCACGCACTCGTCCGCTTGTGGGGACTGTGGCTGTTCCCACCTTTGGCTGTTGTGACTAGGGCTAAGAACATGTGTCCGTGTCCTCGTTGGAGCACCGGTTTTCACTCCTTTTGGGTGTGTGTGTAGGAGTGCAATTGCTGGGTCATAATTTATGTCTAACGTTTTGAGGATCTGCCAAACTCAACTTTAGGAATAGACATTCTGAGGCAGATTTTTTTATAAAGAGAGGACCTTGAAAATACCTCGTTTGAAGGCTGTAATGGTATCTGACAATGCTGACCTCTAAAACAGTAAGTACTTACTTAAGGCTAGAGACGTGTTTCATCTTAAAAAAACACCATTTCCCATGCCTAGCACGGGAGTGAATTCTGAGTGCCAATCTCCAAGCATGGTTTTCCTCCTCCTCACCGTGTGGAAGGAACGAGACCAGAGCCTATCCTAGGGGTCCCCAGTGGGGCCCCCACCGCACACCAATCTGTATGTTGGGCAGCGACTCTGCATGAGGCGTGCTTACCTGAGAGAGAGTTGCATCCGCACATGCTTTCCTAGCGTCCTAGAAACAACAACGATGAAGGCAAATTAGTCATGTTCCTCATATGTCCATCCCAGGTCCTCACACCAGGTTCTCAGAGAGACTCTATAAAGCGTCAGGGGCAGAACGTGCAGGGTGGCACACTCGCCCCCTGCCTCCCTGTCCTCACAGCCCACAGGGCAGGGCCATCTGGGGACTGCACAGGCACACAGGTCTCACTCAACACACAGCCCATGGCACCCTAACATGTCCCAGGCAACACCCGTGACCCCAGAAACACAGCCCGTGCTGGAAGGAGCCCAGGACCAATTGGTGCTGCCTCCTCGCCTGCCTGCCAAGGCCCCCGTCCCTGCCACACACCTGAATGCAAATCTCGCTCTGTCTTCTAACAGCCCAGGAGCTGTGGGGCCCAGAGAAAGTCTAAACAGCACCAATGGCCAACCCAAAGAGCTTTGCTTCTGGAATTGTGTTAACTGAGGGCTCTGTTTTAGAGCCAAACAGTGGCTCTTGCCAAACTCTGTGGAAAAGAGCAAAGGCTCTAATGACTTCCTGGCTCTTCTATCCTGTTACATTTTCTTATCTATGAAATGACCTTGTGAGGCAGGTAAGTACTATAAAGAGATATACTAAAGCTAATTAAAATGTTTCATTGCCCCTAAGTAATCAAAGTTACTAGAAAATGAAATCTTGAAATCTCAAATTAATGTATATATTTTATAAATAGAGAGCCATACGTTATGAAGGAAAATGAGATAACAGCTTTTTTTTTTTTAAAGAAGAAGGATATTTCTCTTTTTTTTTAAGGTTTTATTGGGGAATTGAGGAGGGGAACAGCGTTGGGGAATCGGGGAAGGGGAACAGACAAGTTGCTGTCCTTTTGTTCTTCAGTCTAGTTGTGGAGGATGTTGCTTCACTGGCCCATGTTGGTATTATCATTGCGCTCTTCCCGGGGGAGGCACATCAGTCGCTGGCCACTGGACAGCCGCTCATGGCGGCTCACAGCTGCTCACGAAAGCTCACACCAGCTGCCGGCCAGCCTCACTGCAGCCTATGCCGTCGCTGGTGACTCATGGCAGCCTAGCTCCAGGTCGAGCTGTTGTTCCCGTCTTAGCTGTAGAGGGCGCAGCGTCACTGGCCCTCATGTGGGATCCAAACTGGGGCCCTGCTGCTCAGAGCTGGCGTCCTAAGTCAACTCTTAACCAATGCGCCACTTGGCCAGCCCAGTAACAGCTTTAATTGGGTCAAAATCTGAGTGTAGGAATGATTTCCCAGAAAATGATGACAATTTCTAATAAGAAAAATGTTTCCTTATATAGTCATCCGACCACCTGTTTGACAGTGGCCACAGACCACAGGACGGCCCTTACACAGGGGGGCACATGCCGGGTGTCCCAAGGGAGCACCCTCCAGGACCAGCTGCCTCAGTGTGAATGATCTTATTTCGTGAGGCGGTGGGAATACTTACCCCTCAAGAGCACAGAAACCTATTCAGATTGTTATCATAAGTGTATCAAAGTAGAAGACCCAGGCTCCAACTGCACTGCAATCATGCTATTCCATGTCACTCTGTTTAACTCATGATATAGTTAACACAAAATCTTCTGTAACTTAGCACTTCCCTGCCAGCACCTAACTGGGGTGAGAAGGAAGTGGAGGGGAGACCCAGGGGGGCAGGTCTTGCATCAACGAACTCTACTCGTCAAGTACTGAGTTTAGTGTTTATTTCTGAATACCAGTTTTGTTGATGTTATCTGTGGCTTCTAATTTTAAGAAAGAACAAGAATTTTTTAAATGGAAAATACAAACGATGGGACTTAGGAACTCGAGAAGTTAAAACGGAGTTCATGCTACGCCCCAGACAGAGTGTGGTGAGCCGACTGATGAAACGAAAAGGCTACTTTACACACCAAGCACAGGTCACTTCGGTTCAGTCTCCACTTCAGCCAACAAGTGCTGTGTGCACGTGTGTGCGTTTCAGCGCAAGCGCCTTCCACTTCCCACAGTGCAGGAAGGGGCCACCCAAGGGCCACATCTCTGCCACTGCTTAATAACAGCACAATCACCACCTTCTAGGTTCATGCTCAATTTAACGGGCTGGTGGAAACGTGCGAGACTCGTGTGCTATTTAGTGCTCAGGCCTCTGTACTGTCGGTGATGATAAATGTCACTGAAGGTAACAGGTCACCTTTGTGTCCCCTTAAACCACTGGCTGTTCAGTTCCTCATCCTACTGGACATTCATCCTCTTTGTGCTTGGGCCGCAGTACAAGCCCCCCCTCTGCTCAGCCACCGCAAAGCCACACACAGAACCCTGTCACACAGTGAGTCCCGTTGAGCAGGGGCTAGCGGTCAATCTGTACACAGCTGGCACCTGTACATTTTGTGGCGTTTTCCTTAACTCATCACATGGCCTGTGTACTCGAAGACATGCCATGCTCCAATCAGCATCCCTGTGAGAGCCCTGCTTCCTCACCAATCAATCAAAAAAGGATGAGAGTCCTCTGGGGTCTTTCAACTTTAAGACAAACCTAAGAAAGAAAGCAGCCCTGCTCAGGCTAGTGAACCATTTCTTTAAGAAGCACGCCCTCCTTGGGCAATCAGAAAAAGGGGGTTTCTTTCCTTCCTAAAAGGGAGTCTCCCTCCCTGTCGTGTAATGGACTTGCACAGCCTTGGGGACACAGCCCATGATGGCTCAGCCACTCTCCTGGGACACAGTCCCACGGGAAGCCACGAGCCACGTGAGACACGCATCATGCAAACTGCGTGTGCTGTTTAATGTGAGAGACACACTCAATTCTCAACTTAGTTCTAAAAGAAAATATAAAACAATGGAAAAAAAAAACCAATGAAAATATTAAGTATATGTTGAAATGACATGTTTTAGATACAGTCTATTAAAAATTAATCCCAACTGTTTCCTTTCACATTTTTAAATTCCACGTGGGGCCTGCATGACAGCCCTGCCTGCACTTCACACTGTACCTGGGGCTACAAGGTGGGAAGAGATGTGACGTTGACTTTCAGCCTGTGCTTTTTCCAAATATGGTTTCGCCTCTGCCATACAGACTCTGTTTATCTACTGTGAATGGATCCGAATCCACTCTCCATGAACCACAATTTCAGTTGTCAGAAAAACAAAATTCTGATTTCTACATTTGGGAGGTGGACAAACATCTTAAGTCTGATCAGAGCAAATCAGAAACACTGAGTCTTCCTGATCTTTACTGAGTAGATCAGGTATTTTAAATGGTAAGAGCAGAACTTCTCCCAATGAAAGGATATTTTCTGTTTCCTCCTCAGCTACAGGTCTCAGATAATTCCATTAACTGTTCTCAAGCTAACAAAAAAGATGTCTAAAATAATGTTGATGCTTCTTTCTCCAATTACCAGTAGGCCTTCTGAACATGGTCCTTGAAAAGGAAATGATTAGGCTCCATCAGAACACTATTTAGAGCCGCCTGAAAAGTGATGCCCTGAGGGCTGCCTGACTGGTGTGTGTGTGGGTGGGGGGGGGGATAAAGCCGAGACAGCAGCACTGCTGCCCTTCTCCCTGACAACCATCTACCTAAACTTGCTGAGAGGTGCTGCTTCTTGGTGAGCCCACGGCTTTCCCTCTCATGCTTCATATCAATGCTGAGAAGAGCAACACCGACTCACGAAGCTGGAGGAGAGCAGAATTCATCCCTTTAGGCCCGCTTCTCCTCCCTTTTTCAAAGACCCTGGTTCCGCAACGTGAGGTTATAGGTCAGTGACGGAATTCAGTCTTAGAACTCTATGACTGCTCTTTGTGCAGGGCAGCTGAACTGTGCAGGGCGGTTTCTCTCTTCAGTGAGGTGTCTCAGCTCTGATGGCCTCGCCAAAGCTGTGGACTCCAGTAACCCCCCCCAGGGAACAATAAATCGGGCACACCTAAAATATTTGGTGCTATTGGCGTTAATACTCTTATTTTTAAACAAGTTTCCTGCCCACAACTTAAGAGTCACACGGAGGGAGGCAGACACCACACTCTATACAGTGACCAAAGGGATGCCACAAAGCTAATTCCCAGAGTTAAGAAACAATGTACATGGCTGGCCGAGTAGCGTGTTGGTTAAGAGTTGGCTTGGACGCCAGCTCTGAGCAGCAGGGCCCCGGTTCGGATCCCATGAGGGCCAGTGACACTGTGCCCTCTACAGCTAAGATGGCTCAACCTGGAGCTGGGCTGCCATGAGGCGATGGCAACGGCGTAGGCTGCAGCCCCTGCTGCAGTGGGCTGCCATGAGCTACTGTGAGTGGCTGGCAGCCAGCGCAAGTTGCCGTGAGCGGCCATCCAATGGCCGGCGAGTGACTGCCTCACCGGGAAGAATGCAATGATAATACCAACATGGGCCAGTGAAGCGCCGTCCTCCACAACTAGACGGAAGAACAAAAGGACAGCAACTTGTCTGTTCCCCTCCCCAATTCCCCAATAAAATCTTTAAAAAACAAAACAAGGTACAGGGAAGATGTTTATAAACTCTATGGCAACATTTTATACATATTCAAATAACAACCTACTAGGAAACAGAATTCTGCAGCTAACGTGCTAGACGCAGTATCTGGATGTGTGATTAGTGCGTCCTGGGCTAATGAGGACTCCGTTTCAGTCCAGAACACTAGGGGGTCATTCTGTAACCCAAATTTCCTAAAAACAGATAACATTTGACCTAAAATCCAAATGATTACAAAAACACGTATGAGAGGGTGACTGTTAGCTCAGTTGGTTAGAGCGTTGTGCTGATAACACCAAGGCTGTCAGTTCCATCCCCGCATGAGCCACTGTGAGCTGTGCCCTCCTTAAAAGAGTCAACTGTGCCATTGTAGCATGAAAGCAATGTGTAACCAATGACCATGGCTGTTCCCCAATAAAATTTATTAAAACAAACAAACAAACAAAACCACGTGTGAGCTACGTACTCTAATTTGGTTTTTGAGCTGTTCGGCCTCCTGCCGTAACTGGTCAAGTTCACTCATCTTCTGATCTCAGTGCTCTCCAACGTCACCTCAAAGAATCTGAGATCTGAAAAAAACGCAAGCACAGAAACATTAATAAACAATGGCTGAGTAATCATGAAGCAGGTGAGAAGGGGAAATTGCAGTTCCGAGTGCTGTGGTTTCACTCAAGTCCAAGCACTGTAACATTCGCCAGAAGCTGTAATAAAATGCCTACCTCCCAGGGGCTGGCTAGGAAAACACACTCACTGCTATTCACTAGCTTTGCACAATGCCAATATCTAGTGGTTTACTCAAAGATGGTGGTAGGCTGAAAAAGGAAAAGTCTGTTACGACACATTTTTCACGAATGATCTGGGTCTCACTAGGGAACCCAAGAACCTAAGACTGACATTTACTCGCAGAACAGCTCTCACGTGAAAACCCTGGGCTAGGTAGGCCAGGAAATGGGGTACAGCGGCAATTTGGCAACCTAGCACCTCAAAGTCACATCAATGAGCTTGAACCCATGACCGCCCAGATGTCGGCACGTTTTCACAGCAATTCTAGGAGGATCTGGTGTGGTGCCCAGCAGGCATCTGGCTCGGGGACAGCCTGCTGCCCCACCAAGCGGGACCGTGGGAGGCCAAAAAACTCAGAACACCCCCTAACGTGACAGGCATAGGGCAAGGCAGCCCTACCCCACACCATCTCGTCAGCACTCCTGAATCAGTCAAAACAAAGCCATCTTGGTTAATGAGAGACTCATTTTTCCAAAGAAATCTCAGAATTGGAGGTTGCTTTTCTGACCCAGAACAGAGCTGTCAATCATAAATCTGACCAACAGAGCACAAAGCTGAAGATATAATCACCAACATCTTTTAATCACTTACGAGCACGTCAGCTCCCACACGCAAACACAGCTTATGCAAGGCCTCCATTTCCTATGCAAATACAGGGGAGTGCTTTCCCTCACAGGTTGTGTATAAAAGTCATAGGGTTAATATAACACACACCAGATATTGAACTAACGGTGCTTGTTTATCGTCTTGAGATTGAAACACACCTGGGGGCCATTACATGGATGGCCCCAGAAGCACAGTTGTCCAAGTTCCTAGTCTACATAAGCTTTCCTACTCTACAAAAAGCATTTCGAATAATTGTTCCATGGTCCCTATTACAGAAACCTGATGTATATTTACTGCTGACAACAAAAACATCACTCCTAACGCAAAGCATCTTGGAAAGTCAGATCTGGTCCTTGCTCTCACCTGGCTCAGCCAGCCCACGTCTAGTCACAGCTAGAAATGCCGCAGCTGCTCAGGCCAGCCAGGCAGGAAGCAGACGGACTCCAGACAGGCAGCTCAAGTCCCCAGTGCTGGAAGGTCACCAAGAAAGGCCTCTGGAGCCAGGACACAGCAGAAGGCGGGGCCTGCTGCCCAGCTCAGTGGGAGGCGACACACAGTGACAGTCTTGGGGCTACTTGTGGCCAAGAGAGCTGTTTGGAAAGGCATTACTGTGAACACACAGGGAGCTCGGCTGATGCCTTGTGGGGGCCTTCCCGGCTGGACTGGGGCATGGTGCAGTTAGGTGTGCGAGTGACCACACTGACTCCCTCTCTAGGGTCCACGTACACACTCTATGGACTGCACCCATGTGCGTGAATGTCTGAAATATTAATAGTGCCAAGAGAATACGAACTAATTTCCACACAGAAAGCCGTGGTCTTCTCTCAAGCCCACGGCCGGCCTGCCCGCCCCAGGTGCCTTGTGCCAGTCCAGGCACCACTAACCTGCAGTTAGACACGTGGCTGGATTATACCGTGACCTGCAGAGTCGGGGGTGTTTGATTTCAGCACCCCCACATTAGAGAGTCCTTCTTAGTTTGTGAAGAAGCTTCCTTATTAATCCTTCTAAAAACCAACAGCTAATGTTGGCCTGAGACACCTTGAATTAAACTCAGTTTTAGTCAACAAACATAACTTCTGATCCTAAACACTAAAAAGCCAATTTTTAAATTCACACATTGAGGACGGGGGCATTTAAATTGTTTAAATGCATGTTCCCGGGGTTTAAACCATTTAAATCAACCTTTATACTGTGTTTCTTTAAAAATTTATAACAAATTCGCTATTCTTGTGAACTGAAATTTATAAGACAAGTACTGATCTGCCCTATCACCACCCTTCATGAACATATTATACTGAAAAATACAAATAGGTTTTTTTCTTTACTTCTTCATTTCTCCGTGGAACATCAACCATTGCTGAATCTTGAATTGTGGAAATCATGTTGACAACACGAGTATCCCTCCAGGATTGAAAAAGAATTTCACCCTTTCTCCTGAACGTGGTTTTGCTGCATTTCAGAGACTGTGATTTATTTGTTTTTCATTTCTGGAGGAAGACCCCTGTTCACACTGATTGTTCCACATACTCTAATGCAAATCTGCATCACCGGTCAATGAGTTAAGGACTAGAAACAGCACACTCCCTAGGATCTAGGTAAACAGGAGATACTCTCTTAAGACGCTCGGGTCTTCAGGTAAAGACTCAAATTCCAGTATTAGCACCTCCTCAGATCTTAAATTTAAGTACATGTTTCTTTTAATTAGATGTTCTTTTTTACATATTACAGCAGAATATACACACAGCACTTGCCCAGCTGTACTGCTTTAAGCTAGAGAACTGAGTTTACTGAAGACCTAAGTATCTTTACACTGAGAAGCTCCATTTAACTCGGTCACTTCACAAAATTTCGGAAGCAGTAATACCAACACCTTCTGACTTTAATCTTCAGTCACAGCAAAGGGACCAAACCAGACCGAGTTCTTTCCTTAGCAAACAGCATCAATTATTAACACTGCCTTCTGATCACAGCTCCCTCTCTAATCCGTGCCCACATCTGCGTCTCTACTTAAGATTCAAAATCCACGTCTGTCAATTTTTAAAACAAGGGGCATTCCTATTTCTACGAGCAATACAAACAAATGTCCTAAAGACCCTATTTAACCTGTACAAAAGGTCTGGTGAGAAAAAGAAACCTACTGTTAGGCATTTAAAGGTTTTGAAAACCACACCGACTATTCTCCATGTCAAAGCTGTATTTTCTAAAATCAAATCTGGAAAAGAAGTTTTCTGTAGATGGGGGGACACTCAGGATCTCAGTGTGCTAGCCTCTCGGTCACCCGGGAGGCACTGTCCAGGACCACTGGGACATAGTGTGCACACATCCACACATGGGCGGCCCCCTTCGCTCTGAGCTGGGACACTGAACTGGCCCCACAGGATGAGGGTGCAGAGTTCAAACACCACCACTGTCACAGGAGCCAGACAGCCGACGCTCCCACCCAGAGAAGCCGGCACCCCACGGGCGGCGAGAGACCTGAGCGGAACTGCCAGGAAGCAACCAACTTTCTTATTCCCACAGCCTGCAGGCTCACCCCAAAACCTCCTCTGTAAACTGTAAACAAAATAAACAGGTACAGTGTATAAATGATGGCACTTTTCTTTTGTGTATAAAAAGGACAAACATCTATGCTACTGTAAGCAATCTTTTCTGTATATACATAAGAAAACGTTAATAGTGGCTATTTCTGGAGAAAGACAGGAATAGTGGGGCAGCTTTAATTTTTCACATTACCTTTTATACATGTATTTTTTTCTTCTTTCAACAGTTAACAGGTTATCTGGGCCCTGGAAGCAAGAAGCTTTCACATTTTTTTCTCTATACTTTTCAGTTAAAAAAAAAAAAGCTAATGTTAACTTTTTACCAAACGAACTATTACGTATCACTAAGAACAATAATGAAAGATGGTAGAAAAATCTGGAGCAATGCTTATCATGTGTTAAATGAAAAACAAATGTAATCATTTTAGCTATTTCAGAAAAACAAAAATACACTTAGTTTAAAAAAAATTGAAAAAGACAAATAGCATTTTTGTTAGAATTACTGATCCTATTTTTCTCGCTTTCCAACATTTGCCGTACAGTTTCTAAACTTTGATAATGAAACAATGAATGTACCGTATTTGCCGGCGTATAAGACGATTTTTTGGCCATGAAAAATATGCCTCCAAGTGGGGGGTCGTCTTATACGCCAGGTACACTTCAGATAGACTGGCCATAGTGCTTGCCCCGTGCCACAGTGGCCTCCCGATGCCTGCCCACTTCATTCCACATACCGTTCAGGCATCAGCAGCGCTGCTGGGTGTATGCTCGGCTGTTACGCGATTTTGCTGTTATGCGATTTTACCACACTCGCAAAATCGCACACAGCCGACCATATAACAAACTCTGTATTTTGAGTGGAAATGTTAGGGGGTCGTCTTATACGCTGAGTCGTCTTATACGCCGGCAAATACGGTACATTTTAAAGTCTTACTTACATTGAACTGCTTTTGCTCTTCTCTTCACTACCTACCCGTGGTCCCCCCAAAGCCTTCTGGAAACCCCACCATCAGGTCCCATGGCCTGGGTCCCTTCTCCCCTTCTCCCCTCCTGTGTGCAAGTCACTGCTAAGCTCTGGACATGCTGACTCAGCTCGCTGACCAGTCTAATCCACTAAGACAGGACCTGCTGAGAGGTTCCCGTCTGTCCTCTCTGACCCATATCTGCCACTGGCTTTTATTTAGAACTTCTGTTTTGGAAATGCTTTTTGTAGAAATCGAAGTAACTTAACAGCCAGTATGTGAAAGTGACCTGCTCCTACTTTAGAAAACACGCAACATCTTTGAAAGTCAACATGTTAGCATAATTTCATTATTCAAGTTATTTCCCATTGGCAATATAATGTGCTTCCCCGGAGGCCCTGGGTGGCACTAAGTCACCTCAGGCTACACGCACACTGTCAACCTCTATTGAAGACCCTGTTAAGTCCAGGAAGGACATCCCGGAACCCAGAACCCCAGTTATCACACAGTTGCTGACAATGACACTCAGGCCACGCGCTGAGTAAGGTATCAGAGTAATTCAAGTTCTGGTTCCGCCACATACAAGGAACGCAACTTTCTCCAAATCTCTTTTCACTCTGGTCTGTTGAATGCAAAGCCAGAATGGTGTCCACGTCACAGGCTGAAATAACAATTAAATGAGACAATTGGAAAGTGCTCTGTCAGCCCTTCAGTGATTAGAGGATGAAGTTCCTTTAACAGAGGAGACAAGCGCATGCAGTCTCAGCCCTGGGGCCTCCCACTCTGCTCCAGTGGCCCCTCTGAAACCTCCAAGATCACATCCAGCCTACAGAGCACCCAGTGTCCCACGGGCAGGAGGCTGCCCCCTTACTCGACCCCTCGCCCACCACGCTGCATCTCCAAGACAAAGCAGCATTGGGAGAGAGGGGTTTGCATGAGGCACTGAAACCAGTTCCATCGGCTTTCTACTTTTCTTTCATGCCCACATCCAAGTTAACCTCCAAATAAGACGGTGCTAACCCAAAGGACGACAGAAAGTCCTCCTTTGTGACACACAGTTCTAACCACACCAGCAGCAGGACAAAGGCACCACGACAGTGCCGGTGTTGATACTGGAGTGGGTGCAGTGACCGCCCTGTGGACACTTGGCCCCATGGGACCGACCCTGCCTGCCCTGCATTTGAAGGTGTATGCTGATATATTGATATGTTCCAGTTTTCCATTAAAAGTTCTAAAAAAACGTCACGAGACTTTGAATCTTGATTCAAAACCCAAGTGTACAGACTTTTTAGAGAAAATGAAGAAAATCTGAATGTGGTCTGGGTGTTTGAGGACACAAAGGAGTTGCTGCCCTTTTGTTTGGTGTCACAATGGGCCTTGTCCTTAACTGATAGAAACACTTCTTACTTATGAGTGAAGTAAGATTCGGGGATTTGCTTTAAGACACTTCAAGGCAGGACAAACAGGAAGGGGGGAAAGGAACAGAGGGAAGGAGGGAGGGAGGGAGGTTGGCTCAACAAAACTGGCAAAGTTCCCTAAATGCTGGAGCTGGGTGATTACATTTATTCTGTTTTTATCTGTTTGGACATTCTCAATGTTTTGGTTTTTTTAATCAGCATTTCTTTGTATTCTCTGACTACATTACAAGCACGTACTGAATTTGCTAAAATCTCTTGGTTTTAAAAGTGTGGGAGCATGGACATCCCACAAGCAGGCCATGTCGTGACATTTTTTCTGCAATGACATGGCTCACCCTGCCACTTCAGCTGGCCAGCTGTCTGAGAATGATGCAACCCCAATAATCCCCAAGTTTGTCTGAACAACTGAATGGTTGACCTTGGGGGCTTACATATCCATGTGTCAAAAGTGATGAAAACTAGCGTTAGGTTTTGATGCTTAGATCTGAAGCAGTAATCAGAACGATCAGAGACGTACACAGTAAACTAACCAGCTGTGTGGCCCACAGGTGGGAATGGGCCTCCGAGGGGAAGCCGAGTGGTCCCAGCCCAGGGCACACAGCGAATGTGCACACGCTGTGTGAACACTGACACATGTGCATAACACGTTATTAGCATGCAATGTATTCAACATCTATGATCCTATGAGATTTTCCTGTTTCTCTTTTCTGACGCAAATTTTAAGAGAACTCGGGGCGGTTGACACAGAGCAGGGGTTTGCTGTCAGGTAAAGCGGACACAGGACACTTCCTTTTCTCGTGCTGCCTCTATGGACAGCAGTGTGGTCTTAGCGTGCACCCCTAAGGCGCCACGACGCTGGGAGCAATCCGGTGGCCCTCAGCAGAAGTGAGTCTGTACTGTGAACACAGACATCTATACACATAGGGCACAGAGCGCTGAGCCCTCCCTCATCTCTTCACCCACACAGTCAACTGGGGGCCAAGTCCCTTCAGTACCTTTTGGAAAGAGTAGGAACTGGGCTCCCCCTGCACAAAATTGACCCCCGTTTTCCCAGCTCAGAAACCAAGAAAGCTGAGGTGGTCTTCCCTAACTCTAATGTCACTTCCTTATGTCACCTTACAAATCAATTCACTTGCCTACCAAACGCTGGCAGTTAGGGGCCACCACAATAACCACAGTGACAGCTCGGGGGACGGGAGGGAGACATGCAGGCTGAGTGCCCCTCACCGGGCCATGGCCCCGGCCCCCTCCGGATCTTGCTATCTGGTGCCCCTGGTCAGTCTTGCACTCTCTCTGCATCTCACCTCATTAGCCTACGGCCCTCTGCTTCAGGGTAGGACATAGACCCTAGCACATAGTGGGTGATCAAAAATTAGTCAATAAACCCAAGCCCTTCGAACCCGCTGAGGCCAAACAGGAAGTGCCGCTTTCATTACTTCAGAGCCAAACTTCATACGTAATTGACGCCGTCTAAGAAACAAGCGGCATACACTGGCAGGAAGGTCTGAGGAACAACAGTGGTGGGGACACACACGAGGTGCCAATACCCCCGCAAGGCTGGGAGGACCCTGCCCATCCATCACGGGGGGAAATCTCTGTCTTTACACTTACTTCCTGCAAACTAAGACGACCACTACTAGCTTTCCGCAGAAGCTGTGTTCATGGCCCTCATCTCGTGTCCAGCCCACCTGAGCAGAGCATGCTGTGGAGGCAGTGGGGTCGTGCGCCCAGCGTCCAGGCCTGGCTCTCTCCTCACCAGGCGGCCTCCACTGAGTCCCTAACCTCTTTGTGCCTTTGGTTTGGGGTCTGAAAGTGGAGACAGTAATAGTGCCAGCCTCACGTGCTATGAGGATTCAGTGAGGAGCCACCTAAGCCCTTCAAACCTGATGACACAGGGCAGATGCCCACTAAGAGTCGGTACCAGGGCTCCACTCAATGACCTGAGAGACTGACAAAGCCACCCCCACCTCCCCGACCTGCCACACCTACCCAGTCAGTGGAGAAATCATGAACATGGGAAGAGTGGAGGTCAGTGGAATGGAGTCACACGGTCAACATACAGCTTGATACCTTCTCACAGACGTGTGCACCTGTGACCCCCCCATTGGCCATTGCCTGCAAGCCTCTTCGCGCCCCTCTTCAGCCCCCCCACCGCGGCCACAAACATGCTTTCTGTTGCTGACACTAGTGTGCACTTTCTAGAGCTGCAAGTACGTGCAAGTACAGGACGCAATGGCTTTGTCCCCAGCACGCCCTTTCCAAGCAGTCGCCGTCCCGGGGGCAGTCTGTGGGGACGCCTGCTGCTGCAGCACCAATGGCCGCGTGTGCTTGACAAACTGTTTGCAATGCAGCCGCACCCGCAATGCATGCGTGAGAGGCCGGCGTTCCTCACATTCTAGGTACAAATCAGCTCAAAGACGGGACCTGTGAACCTTTTCTGCCAGCCGGTGGCTTTTCTATCTCCTAATGGTGTCTCTGAGGGAAAAGAAGTTTTTCATTTTGATCAAGTCCTATCTACAAGTGTTCTCTTCTGGACTGTGCCTTGATGTCACGATTAAGGAATCTCTGCCGAACACAGGCTCAGTGATTGTCTGTGTTCTCTTACAGAGGTTTTCTAGTGTCAGGCTTTGTATTTAGGTCTATGATTCACTTTGAGTTCATTTGTATCTCTGGTATCAACTTCACCTTTTGTATACCATACCCCGTTGTTCAAGCACCTAATTCATTCAACTGAGTTTTGCTTTTTAATTTAAAATTATTTCAACTTACACAGAGTTTCATTATTACAAAGAGCCGTCCGTATACCTTCACCCCAACACGGACACATGAGCTCTATCACTCCCACTTTATACAGACAACCTGGGGTGATTTTCTGGATTACGTGGCCTTACCTTAATCTGTATCATCCGCTAGTGGTCCAGTGAAGATTTGATTTGGGAAAAGGGCTCCGTTGTTTTCTAACGAAAGAAGCTGGAGAAATACTGCTCTAATCTAGAAAGAAAGCCACAACCTCTGGGACCTTACTTAACCTTTCCTACTGAACACTGGATGGAGCCTTTTGAGGAAACGCCCTTCTAGGATTAATGTGTTCTAAACACCAGCTTTGAGCTTAAAACAGATGGGCAAAATGAGGTTATTAAAAAAGAAACTGGGCCGGCCGAGTGGTGCGTTGGTTAAGAACTGGCTTGGGACGCCAGAGGGCCCCGGTTCGGAACCCATATGAGGGCCAGTGACACTGCCCTCTGCAGCTAAAATGGTGAACGGCAGCTCGACCTGGGGCTGGGCTGCATGGGTCGCAGGCGATGGGGCGTGGGCTGCAGTCCCCTGCTGCAGTGGGTTGCCATGGGCTACAATGTGTAGCCAGCAGCCAGCGTGAGCGGCCGTCTAGAAGCCGGTGACTGATCTGCCTCGCCCGGGAAGAGCTCAATGATGGTGCCAGCTTGGGCCAGTGAAGCAACGTCCTCCACAACTAAAGAACAAAAAAAAAACAACAGCAATTTGTCTGTTCCCTTTCCCCCGATTCCCCAATAAAACCTTTTAAAAAAAAAAAGAAACCCTGAAGAAAAATTTAAATACTGGACTTTAAAAACCTATGTGGGTTAATTACATCGAAATTACCTTAGTTCAGAAGCACTCCTGGTCTGTCTCCAATGCAAGTAAGATGGTCTGCGACACAGAGAACAGGCTGTGCGTGCATTCGGGCTGTGGGGACACCATCCTGCACATTTTGGGGCACGGAACTCCACTCCTCCCCCAGCCCCATTTCTTGCCCCAAATCACTTATTTAGTACTTTGTAGTAACTTAGTATTTAGTTCATCAGTGTGGAGAAAAAGAAATCTGATCTCAATTAAAAAAAAAAAATCCTTAGAAATGCCTCAAAGGAAACACCAAGTTAAACTGACAAGTATCAGAGGGGAGAGATGTTTAGAATCCTGTTAGCAGAAAAATCACAGTAATAACAATAACAATACTTAAAAAAAACCAAAAAACCACCGCAATTTAAGAAGCTTCTCAGAGTACGGTAATCCCGCAGATCGTCCCGTCTGACATGGAGAGGGCGCCATCTGGTCTCAAAGCCCTGGCCACCTGTTTACTAGGAGTGGGCGGGCATGTCTAGGTGTACGAGGGGCATTTCCAATGCACCCCTCTACCCCACTCCTGCCGCCCCAGTGCCACCCACAGCTGGGCCGACAGCCCGGAAGCGGCGGCCGGAGCAGCAGGCGTCACAGCACAGACTCGAGCCGCTCCTCTGGCCACACTGCAGCCACACGAAACTACATGCAATTCCACACCACTTCTGAAATGTCTGCTTGTTCTTTCCCAGAAACTCCATTTCCAACATTTAAATACACCTCTGAATCTCTCCCACTCAAACTCTGTGAAAAGACCACTTGGGGTGTCTTAGAGGTTACACCTGCTGATTAGCTCTGTGTTGTGAGCCTACAAGCTCAGTGCACACATCTCGTCTGGGGGGCAGGAGAGGCATCAAGAGGCTGAAAGGCCCTGGCTGCCCTGGGAACAGCTTTATTTGGGAACTGTGCCGCTCCTGTTGGAAGCAGACACACGCTTCTCCAGCAGAAGGGGGGGGGGCAGTCTGTCTGGTATGATACTCGCAGCATCCTGGGCCTCTTCCTTCTGATGGCAGTAGTACGCATTCCCCAGCTGTGCCAACCAAAAGTCTCCAGGCACCACTAGTTGTTCCTGGGAGGTTATATGAGCCCCAGGTGAGAGGCACTTATTTCAGGTGACTGTCACAACCAATCCCTTAACACAAATCCTTTCAGGTATTTTCCACATGAAGAGACAGGGAGGAAAAAATAAAAAAAGAAAACTGTATTACAGTTTGCTCTGACTCCAGTGCCCAGATTGCCTTGTGGCTCAAGACACGAGACAGAGTTAAGGGTCCCTGTTGTTTGGAGGAAGATAACCGGGAGCGCGTCCTTAAGGGGCCAGCTCCCAGGGATGGGCATGCTGGCACGGGGTGTGAGAGCTTGGTCTGGCTCCACTTGTTAGCTGCCGGGGCTCACTTCTGCTAAAAAGACGACCTCGTGGGGCTCCTTTGCTGCCCACGCAGCGCCAGTCACAGGTCTAAAAGGATCACTCAGAGATGGCTCCTTCATTTAAAAATGAAAACATTACAACTAAGAGACGTGGACACCACCTTAATCAAGTGATGAAACTCAGTACAGTACTACCAACAACAGAATAGTTCAATCTTGAGGGGACATTTATAAAAATCCGGAATATGAAACATTACAAGAAACTGGCCTGAACTTGTCAAAAATGTCAATGTCATGACAGGGGGAAAGGTGGGATGACTGCTCAAGATGTCGGGAGCCAAAAGAGACCACCAGACCGACACGACGGGAAGGTGATGACACCCTGGGTGTGAGGAAGGGCATGAGGACCTGGGGGAAGTGAGGAAATGTGTGAACTTGGGTTAGGAGGTTACCGAATCGATGCTGGAGTCCTGGGGTTCAGTAACACCACTGTGGGAATGTCAACCATGACCCTTGTTCAGAGGCAGCAGGTAGGAGCTGTAAAGAATTAAGTGTCATGACATGTGCTCAGAGAAATGCTTCCCCAGAAAGCATACATAAAGAAACAGAAGAAAAGGAGGCCCCACACACTACAAAGCACTACTTCTTGGTGAAAGGGACAGAGCTCCCTGACCTGCTCTTTCAACTGTCTGAAGCCTCAACTATTCAGAATCACAACGTGGGGGAGGGGAAACCCAAGTCATAAGGGGTTAATTCAAGTTTTTTGTAAAGTACGCCTTTCAAGTTTTCAAACAAAAGAATGGGATGACTTGAAAGCTACAGGCAGAGAAAATTACTGTATTTTATAATTATTTCTTGACTTTTCCACTGACCAACACAGTAAGAAAAGGTTTTAGTGGCTGAAAAACTTGGCACAATAGTGTGGTCATGATTTAATGACACGACCAATGCATTTTTACTACTTCATTTTTAATATTCACATTTAATGAATTTTTCTTCATTTTAACTGTTTGTTATCTTTCTGGGGCTGGCTAGAGGATTACAATTTGATCTCTTCAATGGACCAACTTTCAGTTTCATGGTGTTCTGCTGAGTATGTCCTCCCTCCGCCTGCTCTGAGCTCAGGGTGCTTGCTTGCTCTTCTATTGCCGGGACTGGGGCTTAGGTCCAAGGCTTTTCTGTTTTTGTAGGCGCGTCAGGCTCTGCATTGCCGCCCAATAGCACGGCTTTCACTATTTTGCTGTTTTGTTTTCACTTTCGTTCCAGTTAAAATCTTTTCAAAGTTCCCCTTGATGTCATCTTTGACTTGTTTAGTTTCCACATGTTTGGGGATTTCCCTTACTGATATCTAATCTGATGTGAAGCCATGCAGCGACTGGAAGCGCCCTCTTACAGCTCCCACCGGTCATCACGGGTTGATCACCAGGTCTGCATCCGCTCATTTCCCGATCTCTTGACAGCGGGTTACTTGTCGCACGTCTCCTCATTTTCTATGGAGACCACAGCGAAGAGTGTCCAGGCCGGCAGTGGGCGCCTTCCGCCGGGCGGAGCCAATCCAGTCTCTACTGAGCTGCGGCTGGTTTGAATCCACAGCACACACAGGCTTCCTCCGGTGGGAAGCTGCCCTCACCCACCCTGATGAAGGGACCTTCCTCAGGGATGGGGGCCAAGGAAAAGCAGGCCTGTCCCTCGTGCTACAAGCCACCCACCCGTTTCTAGTAGGACGAGCCTTCACTCTACTTGGCGGAAAGCTGTACATTTGTTAGGGGCATTACAGGAGATACAGGGCTCCCCAGAGTTACTTTCTGGGCCACAGTGCACGCACAGGTGCTCCAGGCCAAAAACACACTGGACCGTGACCTTGCTTCCCACAGGTACGCAGCTTCCACTGAGCGTCTCCTGGTGCCACCTGGAGGTTTTGGACAAAATTCCTGTGGGCCTGTGGACGCCACGCATCCCCACACACAGTGTGACCTCACCCGGCTGCCCCGAGAACCTCCCATCTGTACTGTCTCTCAAGCTGGGACAAGGCAGGCTACATGCGATGGGTGTGCCAGGGATATGAGAGGCACGTGTGCTCTGGCTCCTCCATGGAATGGCTACCCCTAAGTGCTAAAGAATCAATTTCTAAATGTGCTCCATTGTTTTTTAAATTATCCTGTATTTCCTTGTGTTTATTAAAAATCTTTTTTGAACACTTGACTGTGGTTTATATTCAGGATACAGTGCATCTCTTGGGGAAAAGTCATGTTGGAAAGTCCTTGTTTTTTGCAGAAGAGTAGGCAACCACACAATATGCCCTGAAAAGCTCTCCAGCTTGCTTCCAACGTAGGTTTTGACCAGGTGACAGCTCAACTTCTGCAGTAAAAAAAGCAACTTTGCCACCAAGCCCCCGAGTGACTGCTGGGCATCGGACATGTCTTTGGGGCAAGAACGAGAAAACACCCCTACACAGGAAGGTGAAAAACCACCCCAGGCTCCAAGCACTTCCAAGTCAATTCAGAAATGAGGGGGCACAACTGAAGACACACCTTTGCGGCCTCGACAATCCCTTCTAGAATCACCTAAGCTTTCAGACTGAGACCGTGCACTGAAGGCCCAGCACAATGAAGAGAGAGACCAGCATCAAGATACATCACAGCTCAGAAACCCAGGTGGAATAAACTGGTGCTCTTCAGAGGGTCGAGAATCAACCGGCACCACTGGGAGCTGGGAGGAAACTAACTGCAACTGTACTCGACATTATCAAGTGTAAGATCAGAAAGGAGACGAGAGTCTAGGGAGCTACCAGAGGATATTTTCCCCCAAAGGGGAGGAATGAGAAGACACCACATCCGGGACTCAGGAGACTCGGTTTCCTCCCTCCTCCGCCCTCTTCCAGTCCTTCTGAGGCCCCTCACTCTGACCACCATCAATCACACAGTAGGGGGATCCCCACAGCCCCCAGCTGCGTCCCGCTCTGAGCCTTTTGCCTAGTTCATCTAAGTCTCAGAGCAATGTAACGAGTAAGCCCTGAGCACACCCCTTCTGTCCGGAATAACTGAGCTGATGCGTTTGTTCTAAGCCAGCAAACCACGTTTAAAGGCAGAGCTGGAAAACAGATGTAGCACAGATTATTTTTAATCAACAATAAAATGTATCAAGTGCTTCTATATGCCAGGTTCTGTGTTGCTGAGTGCTTCATACGCCTCAGCCAATGAATCCCTCAGCAGCACTACCAGGTGCACTGTTATTAGAGCATCACTCCTTGTACTTTTAATTCTGTAAAACTACAGAAAACACACCAGAGGCAAAGAGAGGTCAATACCAGCTCCACGCTGTACAGAGTAGGGGCAGGGTTGGGGTCCAGCCCAGAGGCTTCACGGCCGACCGCTACACTGACTCTCATTCTAAAACAATGAGCCTGTGTCCACTTGTGAAAAGATCAGATATAATGACAAGTCTCCCCTCTGCCAGGAAGCCGCATCTTCACTAAGCCTTCCTGACCGCCCTCTCCCCATCCAGCCGCACCCTGTCCTCTGTCTCCATTTCTGTCTTCTGTCCCACAAGGCTGTAAGGACTGTGCCCATCTTCATGGTTGCTTTGCACTTTTTTCTTGGTGGCCGTGTGTGGTGGGGGAGGTGGTGGTGGTGGGGTCTCTTCAGCTTCTAGACCAGCTATTCTGAGCTGCCCCCACTGTTCCTCCTCCAAGCCCCGGTCCTGGGAAGGTCCGCTGGCTCCTGGCAGCATGTTATTCGACACCACCCAGTCTCCCCACCACCAACCCAGTCACAGCTGACCAGACCAGGGGTAGGTACGCAGCTCCCATCAGACCAAAACAAACTATCCCCCAACAACATGGAACTGAGGCCATGAGTGGGGCAGACTCCCCAGGTCTGGAAGACGGGAACTTGAAAGTGGTGGCTGACTACCCTCCACAACTTGGGGAGCACACTCCCAAGTGTCCTCCTTCCTGTCCCTTCCCAGCCGCCCTACATTCCAGTCCCATATCTAATTCTTGTTTTTTCTTCATCTAGTGCTTCAGTTGGTTTGTTTCTTGCAATCAATTAACATGACCCAAATGAAATGATCTGTATACCATCCCATATCTGCACCAGCACCCATTGCCTAGGTGCCTGCAAGTTAAGTAGGTGACCTCCTCATTTACAGCCTCACCAATGGTGTGTGAGGGGACTCTCCAATTCCCACCTGTCTTATCTTCCAAGTGGGCATCCCGTGCTGTCATCAATCAATGCCCACCGTCTCCCACCTGAATGATGGCAACAGCCACCCCTCAGCCCTTCTCCTACTTGGCGCCATTATCGACACTGGACACACACCTCTCACTTCCTCCTTGGCCCTCCCCCTCCAACTGGTTTAGGGCACACCGTCCCTTTAGTTCTCCCACCTCCTTGTCTTTCTCTTTCCCAGACTGCACCCCAATTCCTAGAGCCCTAAACTCTACAGTGCCCTAAGGGTTCACCCCCTATTTACAGGCCTTTCCTTTCCCACCCACTAATGATCGCTCCACCACCCTCCTCAAGCACGGACTCAAGAATCCCCGTCCCAGCAAGCTGCCACTCAACTGTGTCCCTCCCCACTCCCCGCCTTTGCACCCCAGCCCCTCTGCCGCTGGCTCCTCCAGGCTCTCCCACTGTGCTGGGCCTACTCTTTCTGACTTGCTCCCCCTGCCATCTTTCTCTCTCCTGCCCATCTCACACCACACTGCCTGAGTGATCTTTCTGAAGGGCAGCTCTGACATCTGGCTCCTCTGCTCTTCAAATACTCCCCCTGTGGCAGAAAACCAAGCTTTGCAGCCTTGCCTGATGTAAAGCCCTTCTCTCTTTCTCCCCGTATTTCCAAGCATCCTCCCCCAGCATTCCGATTCATTAAGTCTGAGTAGGGCCACATGTTATTATACACCAACACTCCAGGTGGCTTCAGTGCTCTATGCCACATCTGGACCAAGGTCTGGTCCTGACCACTGGAGTCTGAGACAGAAATCTTAGAAACATGAATGTATCTTTGCCTAGAACAGCGGTTCTCAACCTGTGGGTCGCGACTCCTTTGGAGGTCGAACAACCCTTTCACAGGAGTCGCCTAAGACCATCGGAAAACAAAAAGATATTTACATTATGATTCATAAAACAGTAGCAAAATTACAGTTATAGAGTAGCAACGAAAATAATTTTATGGTTGGGGGTCACCACAACATGAGGAACTGTATTAAAGGGTCGCGGCATTAGGAAGGTTGAGAACCGCTGGCCTAGAAGAATTAAAGACAATTTTAAAAAGTAAATATTCTCCCACAGTCAAGAAAAAAGACATGCTTCCAAAACTTACAAGCTGAAGACAATGAGTACCCTATTTCCTGTAAATTCTCAAAACACAGAAGGCACTCTGAATTGCAAGTGTTTCTACAACTCATATTTTAAATCATTTGTGATTTCCAGTGGGAATTGGAAAGAAGCAAGAATAAGAGACTCCATGCCTTCAGACTGCTCAGAATCACTCTGCCCTTTAATGTGACGCTCGGCTGAGGCCAGGGTTTACGTTACGACGCCGTCATTGTTAGGACAGCGCGTCGCCGGCCTCCTCTGAGCCGGGCACGCGTTCAGGCCTGGGTTCGTATTAGTGAGCCTTCATTCCTCGACACACACATACCAAGCATCTATTCTGTGCCAGGCACTGCTGCGTGGGGTCCCACAGTGAAAAAGACACAAGTCTTGCTGTCAGGGATCTTTCTTTCTAGCCAAAGAGGCAGACGGAAGTGATATGAGCGCTTAACAGTGATACACCAGGTGCGTTCCGCGTTAAGGAAAAATAAAATGGGGTGAGAAGGCTGGTGGGGGGGACTAAGGGGTCTTTCATAAAAGGCATAGAGAAGGCACAGTGATGTTTAAGCAGAGTCCTGGGGACACAGACAAGCAGGTGTGAAGTCCGCAGCATTCACAGGAGCTAACCTGTTTCTGCCACTCAAGTTTTTTTCCTGCTAAAACTAAACGCCAAACAAACCCTGCCACTTCTTACATCTGGATGAGACAGGAAGTTGACAAGTTAACTTTATTTTCTCCATTACTGATATCTAGTCCAACTGCTATCCCTCTCTTAAATGACACCTTGTTGGTACAAAAACGCTCAGTGGTGAAAAGAGGGTGGGGGTGGGGATACAGTAAAGATGCTGAAGAAGGAAACAAACACTCACCAAAAATGTATTTTAAGGGGGATCTATACATTTCCTTTTAGACCCAGACTTTCCTTTCTATTTAAGCTTTAAGCAAAAACTAAGATAAAATTCCTTGATCAAAGAATTATTAGTGGGCCGGCCGAATGGCATGTTGGTTAAGAGCTGGCTTGGGACGCCAGAGGGTCCCGGTTCGGATCCCACATATGAGGGCCAGTGACACTGCCCTCCACAGCTAAGATGCTGAACAACAGCTCAACCTGGAGCTGGGCTGCCGT
>NW_017731634.1:1481400-1497724 GCF_001890085.2 Hipposideros armiger | reverse complement strand
CGTGAGCGGCCGTCCAGAAGCCGGCGACTGATCTGCCTCGCCCGGGAAGAGCGCAGTGATGGTGCCAACTTGGGCCAGTGAAGCAACGTCTTCCACAACTAGATAAGAACAAAACGACAGCAACTTGTCTGTTCCCCTTCCCCCAATTCCCCAGCACTGTTCCCATCCCCCAAAATCCCCAATAAAAATATTAAAAAAAAAAAGA
Source organism: Hipposideros armiger (assembly GCF_001890085.2). NCBI lineage: Eukaryota > Metazoa > Chordata > Mammalia > Chiroptera > Hipposideridae > Hipposideros > Hipposideros armiger. The sequence continues at coordinate 1,497,519 of NW_017731634.1, read as the reverse complement.
AAGAAAGAAAAGAAACGCAGGTCACTGGACAGCACGTTCTGGTTGTAATCACTCCATGGGTTTTCACTGGATAAATAAATTCATTGTCTAATTATCTGTATCAAAGTCCTGTTTGCCAATGAAAAACCTTACAGGAAAACTGAAATTTGATATTAACTGCATCTCTGGGGAAATGGTCATTTTGGAAGTGAAAAATTAAAATGACTCCTGATCCCCACACCCTCCCAAAAAAGTTTAACTAGTCTAGCCAAGGCTCTTCTGTTTGCCAAGAAGAGAAAACCCCACTAGGAGGTGGAGAGAGGTGACAGGTCCTTGGACAGGAAGTAGAAGGATCTGACAGGGCCAAGGACAGAAAGCACACAGGCCCCGGGGCAAGTGGACACAGGAACCAGAACCCAGCCTGGGCTGGCTCTTGGTGACCTTTCTCTGTTTTCCTGGGTACATTTTATCCTTCTACCACCCTCTCTCTCAACCAACCACTGTCATCTTGTACGTGGTCCAAAACTGCGTATAATTCCATACCCTAACTACCATCCAGTGTCAGCTGTGTCTCAGCTACTAGAAAGAATTCTGCACCAGCTCACTTGCTTGCCATGCATAGGCTAGGTGGTCCGTTAGTTGTGGCACAGGAGAGGACAGACTATGGCAAGTCCCTAGAAGGGAACGTGGTAGACCAAGCAATGACCGGTATCTTTAATACAGTAACAAACTTCTCCTTTAAGTTACATAAGCATTTACCTCTTCACTCTTGACACTATTTAACTATTTGAAAAGGATGAGTCACACATAATACACAAATCCAAATAAACAGCTGACCCCTAAACAACATGAGTCTGAACTATGCAGGTCCACTTATCCACGGATTTCCCCCCAACTGATCTGTGCAGTTCAAACCTGTGTTATTCAAGGATCAACTCTGCGTGTGAGGAGGGCCGACCGCAGTTACTGCAGTTACTCATGGATTTTCAACCGAACTGGAGGTGGGTGCCCCTAACTCCTGCGTTGTTCAAGGGTCAACTGTAAATCAAGTAATAATTCAGTTCCCAAAATTTGTGATTAACAGATACATGTGGCCCTAAAAATAAAGAAGACAACTGCAAAATCTTTACCAATTTTTTTCTCTTTAAAAGCATTCAGGACTGGGCCGGCTGAGTAGCGTGTTGGTTGAGCTGGCTTGGGACGCCAGCTCTGAGCAGCAGGGCCCTCGTTCAGAGCCCACATGAGGGCCAGTGACGCTGCGCCCTCTACAGCTAAAATGGTGAACAACAGCTCGACCTGGAACCGAGCTGCCGTGAGTCGCTGGTTACGGCGTAGGCTGCAGTGGGGCTGGCCGGCAGCTGGCATGCGCTTTCCTGAGCTGCTGTAAGCCGCTGTCCAATGGCCGGCAAGCAACCGCCTCACCCAGGAAGAGCGCAATAATACCAACATGGACCAGTGAAGTGATGTCCTCCACAACTAGACTGAAGAGCAACTTGTCTGTTCCCCTCCTCCAATTCCCCAACAAACTCTTAAAGAAAAAAAAAAAGGCATTCAGGATTATCTTATCTACTTATTGTGTCAAAAACAAGAGAAAGGGCCATGGCCAGAATCAGAGAACATCTAATAAAGGTAGTCATTTGGTTTTTTTTGGGTTTTTGGGGGTTTTTAAAAGATTTTTATTGGGGAATTGGGGGAAAGGGAACAGACAAGTTGCTGTCCTTTTGTTCCTCAGTCTAGTTGTGGAGGACGTTGCCTCACTGGCCCAAGTTGGCACCATCATTGCGCTCTTCCTAAGCGAGGCAGATTAGTCGCCGGCTTCTGGACGGCCACTCACGGCAGCTGCTAGCCGCTCATGGCGGCTGCTGGCTACACACGGTAGCTCATGGCAACCCACTGCCACAGGGGCTGCAGCCTACGCCGTCGCCGGCGACTCACGGCAGCCCAGCTCCAGGTTTAGCTGTTGTTCAGCATCTTAGCTGTAGAGGGCAGTGTCACTGGCCCTCATATCTGGGATCCGAACCGGGGCCCTCTGGCATCCCAAGCCAAGCCAGTTCTTAACCATCGTACCACTCGGCCGGCCCCCAAGCCAGCTCTTAACCAACGTGCCACTCGGCCGGCCCGTTATTTATTTTGACAAATCATTTATGTTTTTCAGTTGATTTGTCACAACTGTCAAGAAAAACTGATAGGCTACTTCTCCGAAGTTCAATTTTAAGTAGAATTTCTTAGATAATGGATTTTATTTTTCACATGAGCCGCACTGTGAATGCTGATGAGACCCCCTTTCGTGGACATTCACTAGTGTTTCCTGCATGTCCTCTAAATTCCCCTCTGGTGACAGAGAGCATGGAAATGACTTAACTTTCATTCCTGGAAAGGGAACGATCCTTCCTCCCACCCTCACCCAGGTACTTCCAGTAGGCAAGCCCCCTTTCTCATGGGAGCACACACCCACCAGGCTGCAGTGACAGTTCAGGGAGATGGAGAGTCTAACAGCTCCCAGACTGCATGTTGAGAGGCCTGGGACGCTGGGGCTGAGACAAGCACAGCGACAGCAGACACCAAGGAGCAAGCAGCCAGTGAGGTGGTTCAGTTCCACCAGCAGGTGGCGCTCCACCCTTCCCGATGACATCACATCCCCACAAAGCTGGCTTTTCAGTGGTTGCTTTGATAAAAAAAACACACACAAAAAAACAAGCGCTGCATGAAAATCAACAGGAACAGGAAATGGGGGTGGCGGTGCCCAGTCCAATTCTGAAGTCTGAGAAGCTATACAGCCCATCAGTTAATAACAGTGGTTTATTTAAAAATAAAATAAAAATAGTCCATTCAATTTATGGGTATTCCTTTTTCAAACAGCTACTAAATTCTTAAGCTATAACTACTTAAGTGGTTTGGACTAACGACTCAGTAAAGGGAACGCTGGGCGTTCGCTTTGGCCTGGGGCACTGTGAAAATCCTAGGGACACTAACGATACCCTGAATCTGGGAATCTTTGCATGAGGACTCAGGTCTGGGCCTTAGAGGGGAGAGAAAGCAGGGGAGGCCGACAGAGGCAGAGCAGTGCCTCCCACCCTACTATGGCCTCAGCTCCAAGTCCACCCAAAGAGCCCACCAGTGTCCTGTTCCTGGGCCTTAGATGTGGGCTGAAACGCAGGACAATACACTGTAAATTCATCAAGAGGAATTGACTTCCTAATCTTTACGTTCCCAGAACAAAACCCAAGAGGAACTCAGTAACTAACTGCTTCTCGAAAGGCACGTCCCTGGGAGAGCAGGTCTGCTGAGCCCTTAAGGACAGGTGTGCCTGGGGCGGGAGGCTGGGCCACAGCAAGCAGCTTCTCAGCAGGCCCAACAAGGGCTGGTGCAGGGGACACAGGACACGGCCGAAGCCTTGAGGGCATTGGATGGGCCCCTGGAGCAGTGCAGAGTGCCTCAGGAACACCCCCGGAGGGCGGGCCAGGACACAACCCTCCTGGGGTGTTCTGCCCCAACGCAAAGCCTGCACCGAGACTCGAGACTCGAGAACGCCAAGAGAGCCAAAGTGAGGGCTGCTCTCCAACGACGCCCGCTCCCTTTACAAAGCAAAGGGAAGAAAGCCAAAGAAAAAAAGGCTGTTCCAGGTTCAAAAGCAAACATGCCCTCTAAAGGCAAAACGTGTTCCTGGACTGACTGGACCCAGAGGGAGGAACAGCTATAGAAGACATTATGGGGACCATCAAGGACGTGTGCATGAGGACACAGAGCAGTATCAGTGTTCTGCACACCTGAGTTGTGGTTACATAAAAATATGTCTGTGTTCTCAAAAAACCACACCTAAGTATTCAGCGGTGTGTGTGGTGGGGGGGGGGCAGGGGAAGCTGGTGTGAACCTTGCCCTCAACTACACAATAGACCCATGTTTTAAAATAAAGGTAACATGGGCATTAGGATGGCGCCCTGGTAGTCACATGAATGACGAACCAGAAAATGAGCGCTTTTTCTGCCGCCCGACTGCCAAGCAGTGGCTGCTGGGGAACCTTGTCCCCTCACTCCTTGGGAGTACCTCCAGAGCTGCCCTTCAGATGGGGGTGAGGGGCGGGATGACTGGTTACGTACAAGTGGACTGGTCCATGCGTGAGCCTCCAGAGGTTTGGGGAGGGGGACAGGAGGCAATCATAAAAGTGTGACCATAACTTGCGTGAGAAGAGGCCCCCCCCCCATTAACTTTCCCTCACATTGTGAGAAATATCCTCAGTCTCCTACGTTTATAACCCAAAGGTGTAAAGTACTTCATTTTTATGGAAGTAGAACCAGTCAGCTCGGCAGAAAGATAAACTAAGGAGCTAGTGGGGTCTGCAGGAATCACCCCTTAGACACAGCACGGACGGGATGTGGCAGAATTTGAGCTGCAGTGGACCAAGTCCACACCGAACCTGCACACCGCCCCTCAGCCCTCCAAGAGCGGTGCCAGGCCCCACACAACACGGGGGTCTCCTGTGCACTGCAGGGTGCTGGGCAGCACCACCGGCCTCTACCCTCGAGATGCCAGTAGCACACCCCACGCTGTTACAACCCCAATGTCTCCAGACACTGCCTAACGTCCCTGAGAACTCTGCCACTGTCTTTCTCTGCAGCCCTCAAACCAGAAACGGGCTGTGAGTTTTTCCGATGAATCAAATGAGTGACAGCTGGGCAGGCTGAGAGAAGGGAGAAGCAAGGCCACAGAGCCACAAAAACTAAGACAGTGACAGATGCCAGCCACGTAAATCGTGCAACAGCTTCCGGCAACTTCAGTAACATTCGGGGTAATCTGACTTTAGGCCCTGTCCCTCAGGGAAGCACACCTTGCTTCAGGGGTGCCGCCATGCGGCCCGCAGGACTGGCCAGGAGGGGGCACCAGCCACCTGGAGCGAGCACCACAGACCCTACAGATTTAACTGAAATCTGCACTAAAGGGCAGAGACCTAAATGCCTTTTTACAGCTAAGCCCTAGTGATGAAGTCCCGACATCCTGCACACTTTGCTATCCTGTTAATAACTATGAGAATCTTTAAAAGAAGCCCAAAGGACTTACTCCTTGTCCTCAACAAAGTTAACTGTTAGACCCTCCCAAGCACAACTGTCAAGAGGAATTCGCCTTCTGAGGTACTTTCTGGTACATAAAAACACCCAAATTCCAAACATCACAGTAAGATTCCAAAGGCAACTTAAATTGGGAGAATTTAGAATACCTATGCGCACTTCCTGCATGTGGAGTACCCATTTGCCCAGTGTATCTCAGCACGGAACTGATAACAATGATTTTAAAGGAGAACAAGACACAGCGTTTTTTTCTGTGGAGGCTGTGTCGCAGTGACAGAAACCACAGGCTTTGGTCCCAGTGTGGGACCTCAGGCCACTGCTTCGCCTCAGGCCTGCCCCTCTGCTGAGGAGGGGGCAAAGGGCGCCTCGCTGGTCCAGAGCTCAGAGCAAGGGCGGTGATCTTTTTCTGTAGAGGCCCAAACAGCCAATGCTTTAGGTTTTGTAGGCAGCTACTCAATTCTGTAGAAACAGTAACCACTAGAATACAAGCTCTGTGAGGGCGGGCAGTAGTCAGGGACAGAGCAGGAGGCACAAGGGGATAGCTGGTGACAGTACTGGGGTCAATGGTGGGTTCTAATACTTGAGATTTACAGGACGGAGTTGCTAAACAGCTGTTAAAAAAATTTAAGGTGGCCCTTCTTTATTGTCATGAGAGGACCACAATACAGTAAATGGGGGGGGGCAGAAATTTCAGAATACATGTAAGTTTGGGGAAGATGGTATCATTTGATTCCTTTGTGAAAAATCATGCACTTACGTATCAAATAGAGTATTCTATAAGTGACCTTAATTTAACCAAACCCTACTGATGAACATTTAGATTTATCTGTTCATTCCACAAATATTCACTGAGATGTGCTATGTTCCAGGCACTCTTAGAGGAAATACTCTCAAGGAAAAAAAAAGAGAGATCTCTGCACTTAGGGAGCTTATATTCTAGTGATTACTAACAGTTTTTAGCTTTTATACCAAAATTTCTAACAAAGACTGTTTCTAATACTTGATGGCTTATAGCCTTGGTGTCATGCTAAGAAACCTTCACTTCACACACCCCACCTCAAAGGTTATATTTCCCACAGCATTTTTCTAATACTTGCAAGTTTTAATTTTTACATTAAAATTTTTAGCCCATCCAGAGTCTGTATGTGCTGTTGAATGTAGTTTTCAACTTTATATTTTCCAACAGACTACCAGTTGGTCCAATGTCCATTCCCAGCTGACGTAAAATGCTATGCTACCATGAACTAAATTCCCATAAACTTGTAACCATCTGGACAACTTTGTTCCACCCACCTACGCTGTATAGAGCTTTTCTGTTGACATCTAATAATAGGACATTTCCCCCTCATCCTTCTCTTATAGAACTGATTCCTCTCAAATATTCATTCCCCCAAATTAAGTGACATTTTGAAACAAGCCGGCATAGGCAGGCAGGAAAACCGCCATCCAAGTTCACTGCAGGCTCTTCAAGGACCCGTCAGTGAGCTCTTCATCTAGGTCTTCTAACCGATGTGTTTTCCTCTTTATTAAAAAAGAAAAGTCTTAGGCCAACCAAAAATGGCATTGGCCTGCTTGCCTAAGAACTAAAAAAAATATATTTCTAAAGTTAGTTTCTATAAAGGAATAAGCTGTTGGAAAAAATGCAAACTTATGAGGGCCCAGGGCTCTCATCCTGAACCTCCTCCTTGTCTGTTCTGACCATTCACCATCTAAGACGTGACTCAAATCACGGACTTCTGTAACAACGCAAGAGCAGCGTCTCACTGTCAAGAACCATCAAGTTTATCTGAGCTAAACATTCAGGACAGGAGCCTGCTCCCCCCTCCCCCCAAGGTGGGGTGAGGCTGCAGGTGGGCAGGAGCAGCACACAGGTGCACCTGCAGCCTTCCTATTATCCCGGCTTGCTCCCTCTCTCCACCCACCTGCCAGGGAATCTCAGCCATCTGTCACTTGAACAATAGCAGGAAAGAGGAGTGGGAGTGAGAGGAACCTGTTTGTCTAATCACCATTATTCTTCCCTAACTGGTTCTCCTTTCTGCCTTTTCTTCCAGATGACCCAATTACCCTCAAACTGTCTCCCAATCTTATAAAAGGTCGACATATATAAAACTTCAAAGTTACATATATCCAATTTATCAGGGAATACCTACGCTAACCAGCAACTACTTATAATGCTGCGTTATGTCGTAAAATTCAAAAACAAAGACTATCTTTTGTTTTGTTTGAAATCAAATCCCTCCCCCTCCCAATCAAAGCCATCTTTCTTAATCTCACCTGTCTCTTCCAAACCTTACAATTCTGAGTTTAGCAGGTACTTTATGGAGGCTGTAATGCATATGAGAGTAGTTGAAATTACAGTAAGGTACTGTTTGCCCAAAGCTAACTGGTTCAACCCATTCCTCAGATATAAAACAAATTAACTTTTCTACTAATTCAGACTGCTGTTTAACCTCACAGGAGTTCATGAAGATGGGTCTGCCTCGTGTCCTACGTCACAGCTAACTTGCTCACCTGGAGAGAGTAGCATGCTGATTGGGACAAATTGTGAAGCCAGGAGACCAGCTGAAAATGAAGGCCAATGTGAACAGCCGACACCAATAACGGGACAGGCCCGCGGGTCCAAAGACAGACAAGAATCCCCAGCTCTCGTAAGGCTTTCAGCCTCCTGTTACCACCCCTCTCCTGCACCAGCTTCCTCTACGGCAAGTTTGTCAACATCAATTGTGCTTGCGTCTCTGTAGTCCAGGGGCCAGCAGCAACAGAGGCACCTGAGAGCTTGTTAGGGAAGCTGACCTGGGATTTGCAGCTAACAAGATCCCAGGGGGCTCAGTCACAGTCAAGTTCTGAGCCCCCCCAAATAACTGCACTGTTCCCAAATGACCCTCCAACTGCTGAGCCCCTCCCCTGCCCCACTGCTACACAGGTGGTCTCTACTTCCTCAACTGCCATGCTTCGATGTGGCTTTTCAGGCCCCACCATTTCGCTGAAAGGGCTTCCCACCTGGTACCTGCAGTCAGTCGTCAGACCTAAGAGAACTTGACCCCAGCCGGGCTCCATACAGGCGATACCCTTCTGCCCCATGTCCGTCCGAGCTGCCCCTCCATCTCCTCTTTCAGACCTCCCGTGGCTGGGCGCTCCACCCTCCACTCACTCCGTCCCAAGCATAGGTAAACAGAGCTCACACACTACCTACGGCCTCCAGGCTGGGCTTCAGGCCGACACTCTGTATGCCAACACATGTGCACGTGTCTCATGTCCGTTTGGAATGTCCTATGTCCCAGCACAACTCTCCATTCCCGCTGGATGGCCAACACATCTGCCCTCCCACTCGGCCTCACCTCCATGCCCGAAGTTAGCGAAACAAACACTTAGGAGCCACCCGACACCTCTCCATGTCCCCTTCATCCCCTCTGTCCAATCCGCCAGCACTCTGGTTGGCTCTACCTCCAGAGCAGGTGGGAGTTTACCTGTTTCTCTCCATTTCCTCAGGCCCCATCCTTGGCCAAGCCATGTGTCATTTCTCATCAACAGTCTTCTTTAAATGATCTGTCTCTATTTTTCCAACAATCCATTCTTCATTGAACAACCTGAACAACCTTTAAGTCACATCTCGTGACTTCTTGCTTAAAATCATTCAATGGCTTCGCACTGCAGCGAAAAAACAAATCCGAAACCCCCCCACTTTTCCCATAGCGTGGTGACTGTAACATGCACTGGCCACACCAGGGCCATACCAGTGCACCTCCAAAGGCCCAACAAGGCACCAGGCAGACGGGATCCAGCTCCCCAGCAGCCAGCTGTCACTGTCTGAACAGACTGGGTCAGGAGGTCACGGCCGCCTTCCTCTGAACCCTCACTCCTACGCCCCGCCCCTGGGCACTCAGCTCCAGCCACATCAGCTCCTTCTCCAACCTCAGGGCCTTGGGAGCTGCTGCCCTCCTCACCGGAGGTACCTAAGCTCTCCACCTACCTGGCTCTTTCTCCTCCCTCAGGTGTCGCCTGCCCAGGAAGGCCTTCCCATCACCCTAAGCCAAGTTCCTCCTTTACCTTGTATCTCACTATAAGGCCTGACATCTGCCTGATCACTGGTTCACTATCTCCCCAGGAGAAGAAAGGATTTGAAGCCATTTCCCAGCACTTACTCACGACCAAGTGCAGGGCCTTGACCAAAGTACAATATTTGGCAAATATTTGTGAAATAAATTGATGCCTTTAAGGAGTTCATTTCTGGGTTCCACTCTCCACAGAAATGTGACCATTAACCGGACATCCTGAAACAGGCAATTCTAAATGTCATGCTACAGAAAGGTCAGTGATGGATAAAACAAATGACCACAGATTCTCTGCAGCTCCTCCCGTCAGGAGCTAGAGTCTGTGCTTCCCCCACGCCCAGTCTGGGCTGGGCCCTGGAACTCGCTCTGACAGAACGCAGCACAGGTGATGCTGTGGGACTCCGAAGTGGCCTCAAGAGGCCCAGCCACTTCTGCTCCAGCCTCTTGGCCCTCGGCAACCACAAGAGGCCTGGCTAGCCTGCTGGAGGTCACGTGGAGAACAGAGGCACCCTGGCAAAAAGCCCATGTAGGTGAGGCCACCTGGGAAGCGCAGACCCCAGCCCAGCTGCCAAGGGCCTGCAAATGCGTGAGTGGGCCAACACCACCCAGAGCAGAGATGAGCTCTCCCAGCTGGGCCCGTCCTAACGGACAACAGTGAAGAAACACGTGGGTACTGTTTTAAGTCATTAAGTTTGGGGGAGTTTGTTATGCAGCCACAGGTAACTAATACAGGCCACGCTGCAGGATGCATGTTAGTTTCACAGTTCTCGACCTTGGCACTGCCGACCCCTTGGGCTGGCTAGCCCTTTGCTGTCGGGGAGCAGCTTCAGGGCACGCCCCAAGTTGTCACAATGTCCAAAGAAGAGCAACAGTGGGCACAAAATGCAAGAGTGCACACATCTGTGCCTCGGGGGCTGGGGCTTCCCTAGAGAATGAAGGCCCCGACTCCGGGATCTCCTTTGCGCCTTCCCCTCAGCACCTCGGATCCGGGCTGGCATGCAGGCTCCTTCCTCCTCACTGGTCCCCAAAGGGCAGGCGGTTGAATGGACACTAGCAGTAGCCTCTATCTGTTCCCATGACAATCACCCACAAGAATGCCACTCTTCTGTGCCCACAAAAGAAACAAGGCAGGTTCAAAGAACATATAGTGCCTGGGGGGGGGCCCCACTCCACCACAGTGCCCCCCCACTCCACCCCAGAGACTGAGTGGGTTCCAAAGGCCACAGGAAGGCAGCAGGGCTGCCTAAACCAGCCGAGACCGAGATTCTTAAGTCCAGCAAGTTCAAGGATGATGGATATTAAAAAAAAAAAAAAAAGTTAAAGTATGTAAAATTAAAATTGACTAGCAAAATTCCAAGTCTACACACAAACCGCTCTTTTAACTTGGAAGTAAACATTTACCATGTTTGACAAACACCCCAAGATTTATACAATACGATATACAAAGCTCAGATATGCAATGACTGCTGAACGGAAGTTCTAAACAGCTTTAACCTCCCAAGTTCTCTTACATGGAGACTTCGCCTCAAACCTCCCAGATTTCTACTGCCGACAGCCCAAGATGCTCAGTCCAGGACTGTGCTACCCAATATGGTAACCACGTGCGGTTTTTTTAAACTTAACTGTATTGAAATTTAGTACAACGAAAGTCAGGTCCCAGTCACAGTGGCCACATTCCAAGTGCCCAATAGCCACCCGTGGCTAGTGGCCACCGTACTACACAATGCAGGTTAGAAAACCTTCCCATCCCTGAAAAAAATTCTACTGTACGAGGCTGATCGAAAATATAAAAATGAAAAGCAAAGTAAAAAGGCTTTTTACTTGGGATGGGGAAATTGACCACTTCCAGGAGTGGGGTTCCCCCTCTTCTGTTGCACTCTCATCAATATAATATCGTTTAGAAATTAACATACAGCCAAAAGGTGCATTAATGCATAAATAACTACCTACTGTTAGGTGTTGGGAATCAGTATAGGAACAGCAGGAGCCGAGTTCCTACAAGGGCGCTCCGCTGTTAAAAAATGAATCATTTACCCACTGGCTTATTAATCGCAGCAACTGCAGAAGCTTGTCATTTCAGTTAGCGTTCTCTCCCTCTGTGAACAACACTGCTATTTGGGAGCTCTTCTTTCCCAGCCGAAGGGCGTATGCAGCCACCCACTCGGCAGCCCAGCACCCCCCTGAACACGTCGAGTTTTACGGTGTGGGGTGTGTGCTGGGCGTCCCCACCTTAAAAAATAAAAAATGGAGACAGGGCATGGCAGGCCCTACTGACTCACAGAGCACACTCAAGTGCCTCGCCATGCCACACCACGCCATGTCAAGTACCAAGGTTCTCCCTGCCCCGAGTCCACCTGGCGTAGAAAAAGCCCCCCGCTTTCCCTTCTCACCTCCGGGCCTACAGCAGCCACCCCAAACCCATATCCCATCCAGGTTAAGTGGGCTCAAGCCTTCCCAATAACCGTCCTCTCCCTTCGAAGGAAAACAACCAAGAAATTGGGGTCCTGGTTATGTAGCTTCACAGGCCCATCCCCAAGGCTAACGGTGTCAGAGTGACTCGCCTGCAGCACTGCCTACCCACACCCAGCCCCAGTCCTGAGCTGACAGACAGACTGAGGGACACTGCCAGGGCTGACTCAGGAGGGCCCAAGAACTAGCCCTGCCCACAGAAAGGGCCCAATTGCTGTGTCCTCTGCTTCCCACCCGGGCGGTCAGGAGAGCAGGGACGGGCCTCACAACTCTCACTCAACCTGACGTGATGGCCAGGAAGGCAGGAACTGGTCAAGCAACGTGATCCACAGCAGCAGGGGTGCCAGAGAAAGCCTCTCTGAGGTGACTGACGCTCAAACTGAGACCTAAAGGACCAAGGACTCCATGGTGAAAGCAGCAAAAGCAATAGAGGTATCAGGTGGACAGGTGGAGATGAGCCTGGAGGTTAGAAAGGCTGGGGTAGAGATTTCAATTTGAGAGTCATCAAAACTATCGGTAAACAGGGCCGGCCGAGTGGCGCGATGGTTAAGAACTCGCTTGGGATGCCAGAGGGCCCCGGTTCGGATCCCACATATGAGGGCCAGTGACACTGCCCTCCACAGCTAAGATGCTGAACAACAGCTCAACCTGGAGCTGGGCTGCCATGAGTCGCCGGCGACGACGTGGGCTGCAGTCCCTGTGGCAGTGGATTGCCATGGGCTACCGTGTGTGGCCAGCAGCCAGCGTGAGCGGCCAGCAGCCGCAGTGAGCGGCCGTCCAGAAGCCGGCGACTGATCTGCCTCTCCCGGGAAGAGCGCAATGATGGTGCCAACTTGGGCCAGTGAAGCAACGTCCTCCACAACTAGACTGAAGAACAAAACGACAGCAACTTGTCTGTTCCCCTTTCCCCAATTCCCCAGCACTGTTCCCATCCCCCCAATTCCCCAATAAAAATCTTTAAAAAAAAAAAAAAAAAAAAAACTATCGGTAAACAGCATTTAAAACAGACAAGAATAGGGGCCGGCCGAGGGGCTCAATTGGTTAAGAGCACGAGCTCTGAGCAACAGGCTCGCTGGTTCGATTCCCACATGGGCCACTGAGCTGTGCCTGAGCTGAGCTGCTACTGAGCTGCCAACAGGTGGCAGGATGGCTCAGCTGGTGAGAGCACGTGCCCCTAACAACAAAATTGTCTGTTCGATTCCCATGAAGTGGTGGGCTACGTGCGCCCCTCCCCCCCAGCAACTAAGATTGAACATGGCACCTTGAGCTGAGCTGCCAATGGATGGCTGGATGGCGACACAAGACCACTGAAGGGCATGTGAGGCGGCCAAAGACGCACCCTGGAAGGAAACCAAGGGCAAACCACAGGTGAGGAGGAGAACCGGGAGCTAAGAGGAGAGGGTTTCAAGGAGGTGGTGGTGGTCAAGTGAGTTCAATGCCAAGGGGCAGAATAAGCTGAAAACAGACAAACCGCCATTCCAGAGAGCGCTGTGGCCTCAAGCAGGGCAGAGAGACATGCAGACAAGGAGAGTGGGAACGAGATGGACAGACATACATCCTGACTCTATGCCGACCTGAAACACCCAGCTCCATTTCTGAACTGTGGTTCTGAGATATAAGAACTCTCCGGGACACCTACCTTTCCTTTTTTTTTTTAGCTGAGCCATCCTGCCACCTTTTGGCAGCTCAGTGGCATCTCAGCTTGGGCCGGGACTCGAACCGCTGTTGCTCAGAGCTTGCACTCTTGAGTGAGCTCTTAACCAACTGAGTCACACACCTACCTTTCCTAGTTAAGTTCTGTTACTGCTTCACCTGCAACCGAGGCATTCTTTTTACAAGCTTGGACATGAAGGGAAGGACATGGGAGACGGGCTGGGAACACAAGGAGAACAGGGATGATGCTCTAGGTAACTGTGGTGGGCTGAACAGTATCCCCCCCCAAAATTCCTGTCCACCTGGAACATGTGAAGTGTGACGTTCTTTCCAGGTAAAATTAGTTAACTTACAATGAGGTCACAGTAGGTTAGGGTGGGCTCGAATCCAATGACTGGCGTCCTCTAAGAGCAGACACACGGAGGGGAGGGCATGTGAAGGCAGAGAGGCAGATCCGGGACTGCCAGCACCCACCAGGAGGTGGAAAGAGGCGCCGGGGGAGCTGCCCTGCCAACACCAGCATGCAGGCTGCACATGTGGGTGGGAGCGGGCTTGCTGTGTAAGCCACTCAGTTTGTGGTCATTTGTTACAGCATCCACGGGAAAGTAAAGAGAACTATTTCAGAGCCGGGCAGACAAACCCCTGAAAACCTACATTGGTGACCAGAAGACAAGAGCAAAGGCCAGGAGGCAGCCTGGAGAACACGCAGCCACAGGAGGTGGCAAAGCAGCCCGGTAGGCACAGCGAGCCGGAAGCCGACACTTGGGTGCCATGTGATGCCTCACAACTGCACTGAGAGGAGAAGGCTGCGTTAGAGGTGTGAAATCACTCACTCAAGGCCTCCAGGCCAAGTCCACAGAGCAGGGGGGGTGTCCAGCATGTGGGTGTGGCCAGCCATGGAGAAGCAGCAGAGCTCAGTTGTAATGCCGATACTAATCGCATTTGCAAAGGTAAGACATCCATGAATACACATACTATGCATGGAACAAAAAAGAAAAATCAGAATGAAAAAATCTATACAGCGTGCTCCCCAACGCAAGGAAACATCTGTGCACACACGTGCCTGGCGATACAAGACTAAACGAAAACAATCTTAGGTGGTTTGGCTTGACAGGGTAATTATAGATTTCCCCTCTCATTTTCATATTCATTTTATACGGTGAACATATTAAACATTTTTACCATTAAAATGCAAAAGTTAAAGATAGAAACTGAGAGGGCCAGCCGAGCGGCTCAGTTGGTTAAGAGCTCGCTCAAGAGTGCGAGCTCTGAGCAACAGCGGTTCGAGTCCCAGCCCGAGCTGAGCTGCCAACAGGTGGCAGGATGGCTCAGCTAAAAAAAAAAAGATAGACACTGAGAGAGTAAAATGGATTTACTGAAAGACATCTTTATAACACCAGTGGCTTAGGGAGAACAGGAACAAGGTCCTCAAAGAACGAGGACAGGACAGACGGAGGAATTGAGGCGGGCAAACAGCTCGCCTGTCCAGGGAACTTAATTGTAAAAAGAGAAAACGAGGCTAGCGGCTGCCCAAGATGCGAGGGTTAACGGGGGTTAAGTCGCTTAAGACGTAGGCATGTGGGAAGGCAGAATGGCAGCCCCTGAAGAGGATGCTGGAGACAGGATGGGAGGTAGACATTCAAGTGGAAGACTCTTCCCGTCCACAACACATGAAGGCAACAGGAGCCGACACAGAAGTGCCCGAGATGAGAGCAGAAAGAAGAGCTCGTGCTGCAAGGGCCACAGCCTAGTAATTAACAGCAGGCTCTGGAGGCAAATGGCTCAAGTTCAAACAGGGGCTCCACTGACTCCTGGCTGTGACCATGGTGAATCACCTCATCCTCCCACCAGCTTTGCCCCCTGTGAAATGAGCTAGTCACAGGGTAACACTATGAAGTTCTTAGCATGGGGCCTGGCACAGCAGGCACCCAGCAAACAGGAGCTAATAGCACAGGGCCACCAACAGGCCAACACACAAGTTCACCCACTGCCAAGAGAATGCCAGGTGGGGGCTGCAGAGTTTCTTCCTGGAAATCAGGACGACCCTCTCCCAACAGACCTGAGAAATATAAAGCCTATGCATGCCAAGTGAAGGGCAGCACCGATCTCACCAAGCAGGGCCTGTCTCAATGCCAAGCTCAGTCCTGCCGTAAGGCGTCCCTCTTTGCCCAGGGGTCTGCCTGGTTCTTCCTCTAACCTCAGATGTTTCCACCACCCGTTTAACAATGAAAGCCCAGCAATCTCTGTGGCCCTGCCCTGCCGTCTTTCTCAGCAAAGCCTCTCCCACCACCTGAGAGATGACACTCCTGCCACCAGGGCAGGCTTGGTGTCTCTCACCACTGCCCATTGCAGCTGCCCCCTGGCAATGCTCAGGCCTTGACTAACATTTGATCGCGGTGCCCCTGCCCCTCCTCAAGCTGCCCCATCCGAAACTGGCACAACGGAGGAGCTTCCCCCCCAGGTGCCTCTGCAGCCCTCCCCAACACGGACCTGTGCCTCCCTGGCCCTGGGACTCTTACTGCTGACTCCTCAGCCCACCTGACGGACCCACCCTTCCTCCCCTGACATCCCTGCTCTGTTACAAGGCCTCTTCTCAGGCTCCGCCAATGGGTCTTCAATCTCCAGAGAATCTCGGGTTCTCCTCCCCAGGAAGAAGCATCACAACTAGAATGTGGCACAAGGGGGTGGAGAGGGCACCTCAGAATAGCTGCCATGCCCAGCTGAGGGCCTCTGGTCCTGCCAGAACCTCAGGCCAAGCCCTGGCTGTTTTTTTTTTTTTTTAAGATTTTTATTGGGGAATTGGGGGGATGGGAACAGTGCTGGGGAATTGGGGGAAGGGGAACAGACAAGTTGCTGGCCTTTTGTTCTTCAGTCTAGTTGTGGAAGACGTTGCTTCACTGGCC
>NW_017731634.1:1476047-1481290 GCF_001890085.2 Hipposideros armiger | reverse complement strand
CACGCTGACTGCTGGCTACACACGGTAGCCCATGGCAACCCACTGCCACAGGGGCTGCAGTCTACGCTGTCGCTGTCGCCGGCGACTCATGGCAGCCCAGCTCCAGGTTGAGCTGTTGTTCAGCATCTTAGCTGTGGAGAGCAGTGTCACTGGCCCTCATATGTGGGATCCGAACCTGGGCCCTCTGGCGTCCCAAGCCGGTTTTTAACCATCGCGCCACTCGGCCGGCCCCTGGCTGGTTTAATCACCACAATGCTCTCCTCCACCAGTGCTGCTCAGTCAGCTGGGTCTGGGTCTTGGGCTTTCACACCCGCAATTACTGAGGACCCCGGATTCTGTTTACAGGGTTGTAGCTATGGATACTCACGACCTTAGAAATTAAAACAGAAGTTCTAAAAATGTTTCATAAGCCTATCATGTTCCCAGAAGTACCACTTTAACAAAAAAAAACTAGAAACAATTTGGTGAGGAGAGCAGTTGGAACATACTTTACACGTCAGCAACACACCTCTTTACCGCCTGCCTCGTTGGACAGCTAGCTCCTCACAGCTGCTTCTGCACTCAGTCAGTGGCAGCATCTTGTTCTGGCGGAAGCACATGAGGAAAGCCAGCCTCACAGACTCGTAGTTGGAAAAGGGGCAGTATCTTAATAGCCTTTTCAAGCCAATGCAGACAGTCTTCTTTGACAGCACGTCAGAAATCGGCAAGTGGTCAGTTTTTTAAAGGGTAGTGCTGCCGTGGAATCTGAAACTATGTCAATTAATTGTGGGTACTGTCACATTAAACTCTGGGTTTTACTCCATTCTTGGGCTCTGAACGACCTTTTAACCACTGTGAGTGAGTAGCACAGGCCACTTGGAAAGTATCGGTTCACTGAATTAAGTGATAAACCGTCCATGTTGACATACTTTTTAAAATAATAATAAAAAGCAACATCTCCTTAGCATCACCACCTATCTCATAAGAAAAGTCTTGAAGTCCTGGTGTTACCGGCCAACCAAGCAGCACCCCCACCACTGAGAAACCTTTTAAGTGTTCTTTCCTATAGAAATGTTAAGTCTCCTCCCTAGATCCTTAGTTCCTTAGCCCCTGGCTTTGATTACTCTTTTCTCATCAGTCTGTGAATCCTAGACTAAAGGTTGCTCCTACCCTGAATCCTAGAATTCTCCTATCCCCCTGCTTCTTGACTGCTTTGTAACTCAGTTTCTGAATCCTAAACAATAGAGCCTCCTACCCCTGCTTCAGATAACTATTTGAAAGCCTGTGACTTTCTAATATTCCCCCAGGCCAGTAAGCTGAATGCCAAACCCATTCTAGGCCCAGACAACTGACGCCACCTGAGTGCCGAGCTGAATGGCCACAGGCTTCACGAGAGCTAACAGATTTATTAATTAAAATCTATTTTTCTTCAGTCAGGGGCCTCGGGGATACAGAGGATACCCCAACAAGACTGCCAGTCACAACCAAAGAAGCCAACGCGGTCTTCCAGGCAGAGCTGAGACCCCTTCCTCTCATCTGAGATCAGGTAGGGTGAGAGTTCCGTGAATTCCCCAATAGGCAGGGACAGCTCTACGCCCCTGCCCAGCAGGAAGCAGATACAGAAGAGACCTCCTGTCCCTCAACTTCCCATAGAGATTTTATGGGGATCACGTCTCTCAAGGAGAAAATAAGGCAGGCAGTTAGAGACAGGCATTGGGTCTCTGCATTCCTGCACATCCCACAGAGTGACCGCCAAGGGGACATCCCCTCTACACCCAAAACTCTCCTTTGTATTGTAATTACCTACCCCTGCGGGAAAACAAATGGGCACAAAATGCCCAACTAGATCAGACCAGTCACTCTCGCACCTGCGCAGTGCCTCATGTCAATCACAGGTGCCAATCAAGTGGTCCCACGCCAAAGGGGAACAGCCCATTCTAGAGAAAGGGGATAAAAACTCCGAGTCCTGGGCAGTCCGTCCTGCTCTTTTTGGACCGCTTCTTCCCTTTTGACCTCCTTCCTTCCTTCCTTCCTTCCTTTTCGAGCCTTTTAAGCCTCGCCTCTTGCACGTGGCCTGCTCCATATGCTCCAAACTCCTTGAAATAATTTCTCTTCTAATAATGGGCCCTTGAGCCATGCTCTACTGCTCAGGCCCACTTCTACTTCTTTGAAATGTACTATCTCTTCTAATAAACTACTTTTACTCCAGCATCTCATTCAATTCTTTGCTCAAGTTGCCAAGGATCTGGACTTTGCACCGAGAAGGGCCCACCCTCCGGCGACACTGGGAAGCTGTCAAGCTCATAACAGCAGAATAAAGTTTTCCAAAAATTCCAATTTCCATTTGAAAGCTCAAATTTTATCACTGCCGACGATATTGTCAATTATTCTCCTTGAAGTATCTGCTCTGCTTCGTTCATTTTCAGGAAATAGCTGCCAAAACCCCTGTCTGAGCAGCCATCATTTCTGTCAGCTGTTCTCTCAACTCAGTCACACAGCCGAGTGTCCAGGAGACACTGGTGCTTTATGCCCACTTTCCATTTCGTCACACAGACAAGAGACGGGGACTCGGGATTGACGTTAATAAAATTACTTCTCATTACTTCAGTGAGGGCATTAGATTGAACTGGGTTTTTTTTACCACAAGCTCATGGCGGTGAAGACGACCAGGACTACAAGGCTTACTGTAAGCGGTTTGACCACGGCCTTGATCTGGGCTACAGACCCAGCCATCTAAACCCGCCACTGCTTGTGAGCCATCAGCGCGAACAGCAGCAGCCAAAGTCAGAACATCTTCATGGATTCGGAAAGTAGTCTTGGCCTAATGGGGCCCTGGAGAGTCTCAGGGACCCCAGGAGCACCTTGAGGCCTCTTGCTCCAAGAGACCGGCACTCCTGAGACTTTCCTCACCAGGTAAACACTGACGACTCGAAAGGTCTGCCTCCACCCAGATGGTTCTACAGAGCGGCTCGTGCACGTCGACGAAAATCACTCACTCGACCAATATTTACTGTGCGCCATTTCAGAGGCCGGTCATGCTGGAGTGAACCCAAGGGCCTGTCTTCATGTAGCTAGAACTCGTGGGGGATCAGTGTGAGGCCTGGGCATGGGGATAAGTACGGGGCTGGGCACAGTGGTAGAGAGCAGAGAATGAATGGCCTCTGCTACCTGAACAGTGGCTACCTGAGGAGGGGCTACCTGAACAGTGGGAATCAACTGTCTGAACCAGGCTCTAGCAGAGCTTTGCAGGGAGAAGGCCCAGCAGTGTGAGGACGGGCGGCATCCTTCAATGCAAGCTGGGTTTGCAGACCCTAGGAGGCCTTCCCTCGATGCCGAGGGTCCGCAAACCCAGCTTGCATGAAGGATGCCCCCCCACCCAACCACTGTTCCATATTTCAGAAAGTGCAAACAGCCACCAGATGTCCAGGACAGAAACCGGCGGTCATTTACTCCTTCCTTACCTTCTTCAGTCACGGGCTTTACCACCCTGGTCCAGGCCCCCTCCTCTCCACACCAGCATCCCATCTGGAATCTTCCTCCCTCCCCTAAGCATGCTCCAAGCTCAAGATCCAAGTGATGCCCTAATCAGGTCAATCTCCTCCTTAGACACCTCCTAAGGCTTCCTCGAGCCCTCCAGGTAAAAGTGCAAAGTTTTTACCAAGGAAGGCTGACCTCTCAGTGCCCTTTCTCACCAATCTCCAGCCCTTGAGAACTTCCGGCCCTGGAGGAGCTGCGCTCTCCCTCATGTGATGATTACAGGGCACCACTCTTCTGGGTGCTGGAGAGACCTGGCTGCACATGAAAAGCGCTCACACCATCTCCTCAGTCTGAAACACTCTTTCCTTCCTCTCCACCTGCCTGCCAGACAGGCTCCAACTGGGGGGCCCTTCAGGTCTCAATGTAAGCTCTCCTCCTGAGAAGCCATCGTTAAACTCTACAACAGGTTACAGGCCTCCCAGCTCTGGGCCTGCTGTCAAGCTCCCTACTAAGCTATCCATTCAGTGGGGCCTGGGCAACACCGGTTCCATCACAACTTACAGCCTCGGCAGCTGGCAGAGAAGTGCTAGAGAAGCATTTGTTACACAAATCTCCAGGGATGGCATTTATGAGAATACATGAAAAACGTTTCATTATACTGTCACTAGTTGGCAAATCAAGGGATGCCAAAAAAAGTTTTGTGAAATCAAAAAAATTCAGCATCATAAAGGGGGAGGTGAAATCTCTAAAAAACAAACGGATTTTACCCGTTTTTCCAAATGAATTAGCGGATCAAAAGTATCCTATAATGGTAAAGAAAGCCTTTCGAGAAAAAAAGATGTGAACAAAGGCTCGGGAGAAAGTGAGGTACAAATCGGTGACAGGGCTGGGACGTTCAGCCACAGCTGTCATGTCCACTCCGCACCCTAAACACTCCTCCAGAACCACGAGTCTCTCTGCGAGCTGTCGCCTTATAACACGATCTGACTTCATCATAGTCAAAGAGGTGTTTGCAAAGCGAGGCCCCAGCCACAGAACACAGCACAGTGACCCCCACCCCGGCACGGTGGGCGGGGCACTGCTCAGAGCCTCCCACACGCGTGGACCCCCAGGAGCCCTGGAAGGAGGTTCTGCTCGGCTGGCCTTACAGGTGAGGAAACAGACGCAGAGCTGTCACAAACACATCCGAACCAGCAAGTCAAGAGCCAGCCAGGCCCTAACGGCGCCCGTGAATTCATCTCTCTCCCTCCCGAGAATTCAGGAAGTGTTTCAAGTTCCTATGACAATTTTTTGGAAACCTATTGTAGAAGCTTTAACACTCTCTTGGCTAATTAGAAAGCGTCCAGAATTTTTTTTAAGCCTTATAACTACAACACGTGGATGGGTAGTTAAGAAAATCTGTAATCCTCATTGGGAATACATTTTATAATTGTCACAGGACTGAGTCAGGAGACACACACGTTATGAACTGGTAAACAAGGACATGTTCAACCAGTGCCTTTACTACACCAGTCCTGTCGAGGTAGAGAATAAACACACAGCATTTTCCTCCTTGATAAAATGCATTATTAAGCTGGGAGCACCTAATCATTAAATTGTAGTAACCTTTTATCAAAGGCAATATCGGTGTAATGGGATAGTCTCTTAATTACCTTAGATGATCTTGACTTGGTCTTTACGATCTTTACGTTTTTTAGAAGTGGCTTTTTCCCAGAATTTTAATTTAATAAGTCAACCAAGGAAATACCTAAGTCTTTAGAAAAAGGAGGGGGGAGGGGGAGGGGGAG
>NW_017731634.1:1459107-1475985 GCF_001890085.2 Hipposideros armiger | reverse complement strand
AGGGGGAGGGGGGAGGAGGAGGAGAAGGAGGAGAAGGCAGCGACTACAACATTGTTCTAGGAAACAGGAAGCTTTTCTACCACTGGAAGCCAGCAGGAATCTGCATCGACCCCTGTGACTCCTGATGGCAGGAGCCACACAAGAGGAGGCTGAAAGGTCTGGAAAGCTCTCCGGAATCCACTGGCCAATTCAAATGCCTATAGATAGATGCCTGTGTGTCTTAGATGAAAGTTCTGGAACAAAGCTCCAGCTCTACAAAGAAGTAGTCCTCCTAGCCTTCTCCAGAACAGTCAGTATGACTGTTCCATTACTTGATATGTCCACATTCTCCACAGATATTTCGACTGTTTCTTTCTTCCAATAATGTCACACATTCAGTTTTGTAAATTACTTCTCTGATCTCAGTTCCCATTTAAATGAGTTTGTACCCCCTCATTCTATGTCCACTAAGCCAAACGCTTAACTACTTAATTTCTCTAACTATGCAGAACACCGAATGCAAACCTGAAATCAGAATTTAACCAGGGTTAAAAAATTCTAAAATCTGTTGTTCAATGCCTTACTAGATTTACGCTAAACAGGAGTTTCAAAATAATATGGCATGCCATATGGTCAAGTCCAGATAATAAAATTGGGACTATCTATTACCAAATCCACTAATGCTAAAAGCCAAAGTCCAGTAGACAGTAAGAATTTAATCTAATTTAGAGACCACATGAGCCAAATCTTTTGGGCAGAGAAAAAAACAATCCAATGAAGAAATTATAATAAATGCCAATACCGCACGCATTATCTAAAATAAAATCAATGTTATTCATTCAAGTATTAACTAAAAAGCCAGCTGCTGGTAGGTAAGTCTACAGATATCCTGAAGACCTTTCTCAAAGCTATTTGTAGAAATATAATTTTCCAATCAAACTAGTAGACAACAGACAGAAATCAAAGTCAGTAGGCATGAAAAAATTTTTCTTGAAGAGGTTTTATTCTTTAAAACAAGATAATACATTATTCTGCAGCCTTCTCACAGTCTTTTAAATCTCTTCTGAGATTAAAATTAAATCTGAGTAAACTTACTTCCAAGTCCCCCCAAAATCAGAAGTCAGTCAAGATACCAAACAAAAAGAAACCTTTATTAAGGTATCATTAAAGGACATTCTGCTTAGTACTTGTCTGTTGTCAACTCAGATATCATACAAGAGGAATCGTTTTTCTGTTTGGTGGATGTGTTCATTTAAGGTGTCAATTCAAATACAGTCAATAATATTGTAAAAACTAGCAATAGTGTCTGATGGGTACTACAGACTTACTGGGGTGATCACTTCACAAATTACATAAACGCCTAACCACTACATTGTACATCTGTAACTAATACAAGATAATCTTGAATGTGAATTGTAATTTAAAAAACTATGTAGTCACAGGATATATGTATGGTATAGAGGCAACATGGTCAATGACATTGTAATAGCTATGTGAGGTGTCAGATGGGTAGTAGACTTGTTGGGGTGATCACTTTGTAAGGCGTGTAAATGTCTAATCACTATGTTGTTTTGCACACCTGAAACTAATTTAAGAAGAGTGTCAATTCAGAGTCAAAACTTCATGGTGAACAATTTCCTCTGTAAGTACACTCCTGAACCATTCCAGTAGATGAAATGCAACCCTTACACTGGCCCCTGAGCAGGGGAGAGAGCCACCGACAAAATCATAAATCTTAACTTTGCTTTCATAAACTCTCACCTTCTAAGAAAAACTTGTAGCGCTTACAATGCCTGTGAAATCAGAGGCACCTAACTAATGGTAGGCGGGTGGACGGATATCTCAGGAAGGACAGAGGCCTGGCAATCCAGCCTCACACACAGCAGCCGAAAATCTCCCCCAGTATCCCGACAGGAGCGGCCTCTGACCCCTTCCAGTTACACCCACCTCTGGACAGCGCTAATTGTTACAGAGTTAACTCAAGCCAAAAGCTAACATCCAGCTCGGCTGCGTGGAGGTGCTCAGACCTATTTCCATGTTGGTGGCACCAGTTCTGTCCCCAGCCACACACCCAGTATTAGTAAGGAAGCAAAAAAGGAACTGCCTGTTTACTTTCTTTTTGCAATATATACCTTCCGGAAGAATCCAAAATAGACTCTATCTATCTTAAAAGAATGCAAACTAAAATGTTACTTTCAAATAAAGAACCCTCCACCCCCCACGCCCGCAAAAAGAGACTACAGCTTCAAACTAGAAAACAAAGAAGTCATCTACAAATCTTATCACTGATAACGCTCTAAGACTTTATCCAGTACCTAGAGTCGAAAGGAACTTCCCACAGAGCTAAACACTCATTTGTTTACTTATTATAAAAAGTAACCTACATATTTTTAGTTAATAAACACTCTAAGCCACTCGCAATCATCAAATACTTGAGATCACTGTTATCAGATAGGTAGCAAAATGAAAATTCAAAAAAACCCACCATACTCCCCACACCAAACCCACAGGTTAACATGTCTATATGTTTCAGCATAAACTCAGTAATGTACCTTTAACTCCCAATGTCCACCAACTCACTCCCCAAGATAAAACTCATACATGGCCGTTTTCCTTCAGGGAAACTGCTAACTGAAAAGCTTCCATAAAGAGGAATTGGGCAGATAAGGCTGCTCATTCTACTTTTCGTATGCTGTGTAATTTAAAGGACATTGGAAATGTGTCCATACCCTTTGAATCAACTATATATTCGCGAGGAAAAATATAGGATTTTCACAACTGGCTCAGCCACGGCCCGGGTGGAATTTTCAGCACCACTCCTCCCCCACCCTCACCCGCTGCCACCGAAAAGCCCGCAAGGGCCGAAGGAGGACACCCAACTCTCGTGTTGTTTCCACCCTCTTCCCCATCCTGGTCCTTCTAAAGAACGCACGCCGAGCCCAAACACCGTCGGGGCGCAGGAGACGGTCGGGGAGAGCGCGGCGTTGACAAAGGCGGCGGCGGCGGCGGACGCGCCATCTTGTCGCCAGGCCTGGACTCCCGGCCATTCATTGGGGCTGAGGGGGCGCGGGGACCCCGGCCCGGCCTTACCCTCGGGCGCCTCCCAGTCCACCTCCCTGTCCACCTGCCCCCACGCAGGATTCGCACCGCGTGAGTGACAAAACAACGAGAAAAGGCTCGCAATGGGGCTGCCTCTCACTTTTCGGTAAAAACGAAAATAGCCGAGAATCGCTGTTGTTTTGATCCTCCCAGCAGTTTTCTGCTTCTGCCTCAACACCCCCCCCCCAATGTCCACCGGCGGTCCCCTGCTGGCCAGGCCCCCGCTTCCTCATTTCATCGTCCCTCTTCTTCCTCGTGTCGTTACCAAACCCTAACTTCAAAGTCGCCAGAAAAGGGGCATCTAAAACACGACGTCCTTCCGAGCAAAGGACGAGCACCCACACCCACTGCAGAACCCGCGCTGCCTTTGTTCTCGCGGCCCCGCCGGCCCGGCGCGCGGGAGGGGCCCCGGCCTGCAGACCCCGGCCCCGCGCACAGTCCCGGGGAGGCCGGGCCGGATCCTGACCCAGGGCTCGGAACCCCGGACCCGGACCCAGAACATGGAACCAGACCCCGACTCAGGATTCAAGATTCCGGACCCCGACCCAGGGCCCGGGACACGGACCGCAGACCGCGACCCCCAACCAGGACACCAACCCCGGACCCAGGATGCTGACCGCGAACCCCAGAACTCGGACCGCAAGCCTGGACCAGGACCCCAGACCCCGGCCCAGGAGCCCGAACTCCGGACCCCAAGCCCCGGCCCCAGAGCCTGAACCCCGAACCCCGGACCTGAGACGCTAGACCGCGGACCTCTGCCCGAGCCCCGGCCCCGACCGACGCCCGCAGCGTCCCCGCCCGCGGACCCCACCCGGGCGGGGCAGGAAGACGCGTCCCGGCGCCGGGGTGGGGGCAGGGCGGACCGGGCGGGCAACCCCGGCGGGGGATGTGGGCACTGGCCGCGGGGCGGGGTCAGGGTCGGGGTCGGAACGGCGGGGGTAGGGCAGGGGCCGCCGCGCTCACCTCAGCGGTCGTCTTCCTGACGCGCCCGCACCCCGCAGCCTCAGCCGCCTCGGCCGCCGCTCCGGGAGGTGGTCGCGCTCGGGCCGCTCCGCGGGCGCTGCGGCAGGTGCGCCGGCGAGGCTCGGTCCGGTCCCGCGGCGGCTGCTCCACTCCGCGCCCGCGCCCGCCGCCGCCGCCTCCGTCAGCCCTCAGACGCCTCCAGCCATCGGGATGGGCGCGGCGGCCCCTGCCCGCAGCCTCGGGAAACCCCACGGCCGCGTCACCGCGCACGCCGCGCGCACGCACGGCCCGGCCGCGGCACCGGCGCGCGCGCTCACTCGCGCTTCCTCCCTGCGCCGGCTCTGCGCGCGAGCCACTTAAAGGGGCCGCGCCTCGCCATCGGGGACCGGCCCCAGGAGCCCACTAAGCCTGGTCTGCCTGTCTCCTGCGCAGAGCTCCGCGCCCCAGGGGCCGGTTTGGGCCTCGCGCTGGCATGGGCCTGCCCTCTGCCGATCGGCTCGGTTCTCAGTCAGGCAGATGTGAGTGGAGGCCTCAGGGCGGGAGCCAGGACCCGCCCTGCCCCGCTCTGGCACCCCGAACCCGCACACGCATACCGCACCCCGCATCTGCACTCTGCACCCCACATTTGGCACCCTCCCCCAGCACACAGCCACGCCCACGCTGACCCTCAGGCCTGTGGGTTCCAAGGAGCTGACCGATTCCAACGTCTAAGGTAGCGGCCCAGCAGGGCCCGCGCTGGATGATGTCGGCCTCCAAGACCCCGGGCTTCTGCCTGCCCGCCCAATGGACCTCCCTTCCCCCGCGGACAGGGCCAATCCTCCGAGGCACTCGGGAGGCTCCTGTGAACTCGGGCAGGTGTGGGCAGTGTGGCCTCTGGTGGTCCTGTGGGGAATGGCCACCAGAGCAGGGAGGTGTGACCACGGGGCAGAGCGTCAGGAGGGAGAGATGACCAGCCCCTGCAAATAGGGCTGACAAGTCAGCGGGGCACCTGAGGATTGAGACTCCAGCTGGGCAAGGGGGAGGTGAAGAGAGGTCTGCCATTTGCAGTCTGTAGTGTCCCTGTGCACAGAAACCTTGGGTGTCAGCAGAACAGAACCAGCCTTCTCCACCCACCGCCTCCTATCTTTGTCTTTCCTGCTAACCTCTGGCTCCCAGTTCCAACAATGCCCCACCCCAGGCCCATTTACAAGGGCCTGTAGCCCCCTCCAACCGCCTCAGTCCAAGGTCTCCCGCCCTGCCTGTGCTGCCCTTTCCAGACCAAACCCAGGCCATTCCTCCTGGCCTGCACTGCTTGGCTAAAGGAGACTGGGGAACATAGCAGCAACGCAGCTGTCCTCTTACCCAGGACCACAATCTCAAGGGACTGTCACCCCCTCTTTCCCCAGCCTGTTTCATATGTGTGTGTGTGTGTGTCTGTGTCTAGGGTGGCCCTCCACTCGCACGAAGCCCATAGCTCCCCACCAAGGCGAGGGCTGAGCCCCTGTCCCTCCTTCCCCCGCCTCCACTGGTCCTTCCTTCCAGCACACAAACATGCCCCACCATTCTTTTTTTTTTTTTTTTAAGATTTTTATTGGGGAATTGGGGGGATGGGAACAGTGCTGGGGAATTGGGGAAAGGGGAACAGGCAAGTTGCTGTCGTTTTGTTCTTCAATCTAGTTGTGGAGGACGTTGCTTCACTGGCCCAAGTTGGCACCATCATTGCGCTCTTCTCTGGCGAGGCAGATCAGTCGCCGGCATCTGGACGGCCGCTCACTGCGGCTGCTGGCCACTCACGCTGGCTGCTGGCCGCTCACACTGGCTGCTGGCCACACACGGTAGCCCATTGCAATCCACTGCCACAGGGACTGCAGCCCACGCCGTCGCCGGCGACTCATGGCAGCCCAGCTCCAGGTTGAGCTGTTGTTCAGCATCTTAGCTGTGGAGGGCAGTGTCACTGGCCCTCACATGTGGGATCCGAACCGGGGCCCTCTGGCATCCCAAGCGAGTTCTTAACCATCGCGCCACTCGGCCGGCCCCATGCCCCACCATTCTTGAAGCTCTTCTTCAATTTCTGGCACAGGACGCTCCAGGATCTTCTGAGGCCCTCCCTGTCCCAACCCTGAACTCAGCCATTTCTCCAAGGAGCTCTAGTTCCTTTCAGCAGGGGAGGGTGTTTAGGAGCCGGGATCGGGGCTCTGGGTGTGCTCACTGCTACCAGGGTGTCATTACCTCTAGTCCCTGTTAGTGGACAGAGCTAGGGAACATATATGTATGTGCAAGCACACACATGTGTGTATGTACACACACACACACACAAATGACCCCCAAGTAACATTTGGGGTTGATCACAACACCCCATCCCCTCACCCCACATGGGCTCTGACCCCATTGGGACACTGCAGGCCTCACCTCAGCAGGGAGGTCCACCATGATGAATTGAGCGAACACTGAAGGTCAACTGCTTTATTCCTGCCTAAAACTGCTGGCAGTTCTCATCACCCCCTCCCCACCCCCCACCCCACTCCCCGCCCCCAACCTACAGCTCCTCTGCTCCTTAAACCACAGGCCACCATGTTCTGAGAGAAAGGGGTGAGGAAGGAGGGGAAGGAGGAGGAAGCGGAAAGGAGAAGGGAGAAGATGTGAATGGGGGTGGGGGCAGAGCAGAGGGAAGTGGGCAGGGGTAAGCAGTCTTTGCGGAGACCTCCACGCTGCTGTGGGTATGGCCAGAGGCCTGGAGGACCTCAGGACTCCCACCCTGCCCTCCTGGGTCCTGCATGCCCACCCAAGGGCCATGGCTGGCACCAGGCTGCAGGCCTGTCCCCTCCATCATCCTGGTCAGGCTCACCCCCATCTACAACAGGGCTGCAGGGCAAAGCCACACATGAGGACACAGGACCACTGCCTACCCCAGTCGTCCAAAGTTTTCGGGTACAGCCCTGGCACCCGAGCTAATCTCTAGGTCTTCAGGGTGTGGCAGGGCCTGGCCTGGAACTTGCCCTGTGGTTGTTTATGTGTTTATTATGGGCAGGGTGTGGAGGGGAAGGCAGGAGGGAGGGACAGGGGGCTCAGATCCCCTATGCAGTCTGGGGCCCCTTCCCCTGTGGTGTGCACAGGCCGAAGGGTCCCAGGTGGCCCCTCCTCATTCCCAGGCCCATTCCCAGGCAGCTGGGCCCTCTGGCTTTGGGGACACATGCCCTGGCACTTGGTCAGCTCTCAGGAACCCACAGGAGCTTCCAGCCTAAGGCCAGCACCCTTTGGACTTCAAGGATCTGAAGGACGGTGTGGGGACTCTGCTCTCCCTACCCCGACCTCTCTTGCTCAGGGCTCCTACAGCTTTTGGCCGACACCTGCTTCCCAGGCCCCTCCTCTGTGAGGTGTGAATCAGGCCTTCAGTGGATCTGCTGCCCCAGAGAGGAGAGCTCATGCCCAGTTGGCCAGGAATCCAGGCTTCTGATTTCAAAGCCACACGCCCTCCCTCTGGAGATAAGTGGCTTAGAGATCAGCCTGTGGTCCTGAGTCCACAGCCACACCCGGTCAGCTGGGCAGCTGCAGAGCGGAGCAGAGCCCAGGATGAAGGAGATCGCTGGGTGCCTGGCTCAGGGCCAGGCCTTCGCTGAAACCCTGGGAGCGCAAATGCATAATTCACATGCCCCCCCCACGCCCGCCCATCTGCGCTTTAGCAGGAATTGGTCTGATGGGTAACTAGGTCTTTTCAAACCTGGATTATTGGAACAGTCTGAGCACATGACCAGGACCTGCGCCCACCGGGCTGAGCTCCAGGCCTGGCTTTGAAGGGTCTCGGAGCTGTGGGGGCGGCTCCCACGAGTGTGTCCTTGTCCTGTCCAGCACTATCTGTTTCTCCACCGCGTGGCCATCCTGTCTCTGCTTCAGTAAGTGAGACAGGAGGAGCCCCAGAGGACCGAGGACAGGACAAGGAAGGGAGGGAGAGGGCGCAGAATGTAGGCAATCCAGAAGACGCATTAATTAGATTTTGCCCGCTTCCAGAGTCAGGGTTTGGGGACAAAACAACGGGGTCAGGATAGAGAGGAGGCCCGCTGCTCAGTCCTGCTCTCGGCAGAGACACCGAGGGAGTGCCCAGTGGGTGTGCGTCTGCCCTGACTTGGGGCAGGTATGCTGAGGGGCATGGGGAGAGCGGGTGGACAGCTAGCTGTCTGTGGGGTGGTCAGTGGGGAGATGGCATTCGAGCAGAGCCCCTCGCATGGCAGACAGTGAGGGAGCTAGCTGTGTGGGTGCCAAGCGGAAAGGGGGCTGGTAACCTCAGAGCCCAGGGAAGGGTCAAGGCCCCGAGGTAGGAGTGGCCAGTGGGGTCACGGGTATCACGCCACCCCAGGGGACTAGCATGACAGGCAGAGTGGGCCTCATCAGCCTTGGGGAGGGTGCTGGCTGTTGTCCCCTGGCTGCCAGCAGACCTTAAAGGATCCCTGGACCCCTCTCCCTGTGCAGTGGAAGCAGCCACTTTCTCCCAGGGCATGGCTCATCCTTTGTCCCAAAGCCCCCCCACCATGCCTCTTGTGACCTGCCTTCTGAGCCTGTCACCCTCCTGGTTACCCACCTTTGGTCAAGAGGGGCACCAGAACCTGAGGGCAGTGGGGAATAAGGATGTGCCAAGTGGGAGGTGGTGGAGGGGCAAACAGGTGGGCAGTTCCATTTCAGGGGGCACGTTTCCCCCAGCCCAGACTTGGAGCAGACACCTAGGGAAGTCCCGGGTGGCCTTCCTGTCGCTCCCAGAGGGGGCTGTCCCACGTGGGCTGAGACTGCGGGCGGTGCTCAGCTCCCCATCAGCTCCAGCAAAGACCAGCGCTGCCTTCCCAGGAGAAACGTCCCAGGAGAGCCCACCTTGCCCTGGAGGGTTCCTCTTGGCGACACCTGCTCTCACTACAGAACCTGGGCTGCACTGGTGGAGATGGGAAGCCTGGCTCCATCCGATGGCTCTGGGAGCCACAGACAAACCTAAACGTGGGGCTTTTCAACGTCGTCATTCATGGAGTGAGACATCTTTCATTGAGAATACAAACCTCTCTAACAGAGAAAGATGCAACCATGAGTGGGAAAAGCAGTGTTCCCAGAAACGTGCACCCACGGCTATGCACAAAACACACACATGCGGGTTGACTCAGTTGGGACTCAGGGTAGCAGGTATCAGAAGCTTAAACCAGCTTATGTGAAAAGAGGCAATCGACTGGCAGATGCGGGGCTTCAGGCATGGCTGGTTCCAGGCGTCACAGGCTGCCGGGTCTCCCTGCTTGGCTCTGCTTCCCGGGTGGGAAATGGCTCCTGGGGTCCGCCTGCCTGTCACTCCCAGCTCGGCAGCTACAGTGCTCCAAAGCCTCTGAGGTGTCTGTATGTTGGCCCCAGGAAGGCTCTGAAAACCTTGCTCAGTTTTCATGTGGCCCTGGAGGCAGGGAATAAAGGGGCCACAGTTAGTGGTCCTGTTGGGACAATATCAGCAACTAGAGCAACGGCAAGGGCTGTCACCAGGAGGAGGGCGGCGGGACAGGCAAGAGCACAGGTATCTCCTGCCTCTTGGCTAAAAGCAGGATGCGGCCAGCAGCTGAGCTGCTTACAAACGAAGACCCTGTTGGCTGTTGGGTTCCCAGGCTCCTCCTGGCTGAGGCTGGCTGCCCCAGCCTTTGGCCTGCTCATTTCTGAAACCGGATACTGGAGGCAGAGCCAGGAGGCACAGGCTGGGCAGGCTCTGGCCTACCTGCTCTGCTCTGCCCCCAAACCCCCCCCACCACCACCACCAGTAGCCTGTGGGGGGCCTCCTGGGGTGGGGACATCAAGGGTGCCCCAAAGGGCTGTCAGTGCTCCCATCCATCCCTGCCCCCAGCCCCGTTTCCTGTCTGGGCCTGGGCGGCTCCCTTGGCAAGGAGGCCGCAATTGTTCTCCACAGGCGCTTCCCCTGCCCCAGGCAGAAGGTCCAGTCAGCCCCGGCCCGCCATGGAGGTCAGCCAGCCCTAGAGGCATCCGGTCCCCGGCTGCAGACGCTGAGAGAAAGTGTGATGCAGACACTCAGAGAGCCCTCGGGTCAGAGACGGGCACAAGAAGAACCTGACACCCACATAGAGACCAGTGAGGGGGGCCAGGCAGGCACCAGTGAGATGAAGGGACCAGGAGGCCTCAGTGCCCAGGGTGACAGGGGGCTGCAGAGGGAGCCCGGTGGGCAGGAGCCAGGGGACAATGAGGAGGGCTGCCCCAGAGACAGCCCCTCCCCCGTGCCAACCAGGCCTTGGGGCTCTGAGCTCTGGATACCCCTTCTGGGCCCCCCCACCCTGTCCCCCCCAGGCCACGCCAAGCCTCCTGTCCTCAGTGCCACCTACAGATCAGGGGTCCCTGGGTCCAGAAAGTGCACATACCCAGGTGGGCCACTCTGGGCTGGTGGGCCGCACGCCAATGCAGGGTGAGGCTTCCCCCCGAGTCCGAGCCTGAGCCCAGGCTTGATTCCCCACCAGAGCTGGGGGGCCTGCACACTGCCTCCCCTTAGTTCCCACTGCAGACGTGAGCAGGGAGTGGTAGGGTGGTGGCCATGGGGATCACGGTCACTTGTCCAGGGGAATGGGAGGGGGCTGCTTTCAGGACCACTGCCCACCCAACTCCAGCTCCCCTCATGTTCCCCTGCCAGGGCTCTGCCTGGGGGAGGGGTGCCCTGCTGTTCTGGGAACTCATCCCCCGGCTGATGGCGCCCTGGGACTCAGCTTCCCGCTGATGGCACCCTGGGACTCAGCTGCGCCAGCACCTGCAGGGTAAACAGCTTGCACCTGTGGCATCCCAGGCAGGAGAAGGGCAGGCGGTCCAGCCCCTGGGATGCCTGCTAAGGGGCCGCAGAAGGGTGCTGCCGGCAAAGCCTTCCTGAGCCCACTGCCCCATCGGGCTTGGCCAGGTAAGGGGCAGCTCAGAGATAGACCCAGAACCTGAGCCACATGCTTTGGAACTGCCCTCTCACCCCAGGAAGCTGTCCTGTGGTCATCTGATATGAAGATGCCACGTGGGGCCATTTCTAGCTGGAGGGCAGCCGTGGAGCAGCCCTCCCTGGGAGCAGGGGCGGCAGGGCACAGCCAGGACAGTGGCAAGGAGGGGCGGGCATGGATCCTCAAGGCCCCTCCCACTCCAAGGCCACTTACAGGGTGCCACAGCATGTCTGCCACACCATATGGCCATGTGGTGCCACGCCAGTCACATCTGCCACTCCATGCCCGCTGGGTGTTGACACAGTGGTGCCCCCGGCCCCTAGGGTGCCCAGCGGGAGTGACCCTTTCCTCTGGGCCTGCGTCCTGATCACTGTCCTCAATGCCCCTTGGTCTCGTCTCAGATCATAGACCCGGAGGGACTGTCCTCTCCAACAGCAAGTCCCCACCATACTGCCCCTCCCCGTGAACGGGCAGGGACCCAGCTCTGTAGCCTGAGCTCCAATGTCCCCACTCTACCCTTTGCTCAGCCCAGGGCACTCCATATCCCCCTAACCACGAGGGGCCTCTCGAGCACTCCCAGTGACTCACTGGTTCCTTACACAGGGTTCTGCCTCATCAGCTACTTTTTGTTTTCAATTGTGGTAAACTTTCCATTTAAACCCTTTTGAAGTGGACAGTTTAGTGGCATTTACATTCATGTTATTGTGCAGCCATCACTGTGGCTAGTTCCACATTTGCATCACCTTAATGGAGACCCTGTCCCCATTAAGCAGTCAGTCCCCATCCCCCAACCCAGGCACCCATCAATCTGCTTTCTGTCTCCATGAATTGGCCTGTTCTGGGTACATGTAGCACGTGACCTTGTGTGTCTGGCTTCCCACTCAGCACGATGTTTTCCACATTCGTCCGTGCGTAGTGAGTGTCAAAGCTCCTTTTTAGGGCTGAGTATTACTCCACCGTGTGGACGGACCACACTCGGTGTACCACTCATCCGTCGGTGGACATTTGGGCTCTTCCCACCTTTTGGTGACTGTGATTAGAGCTGCTACGGACGTTGGCGTACAGCTTTTGTTTGAACATGTTTTCAGTTCTTTGGGGAATTTACTTAGGAGTAGAGTTGTGGGCTCATATGGTAACTCTTTAACCTGAGGGACTGCCAGGCTGTTTCCACAGCGGCTGCACTGTTACGTCCCAGGGGCAGTCTCCACATTCTTGCCAGCACTTGATACTACCTGCCTTTTCGATTCCAGCCACCCAGTGGGTGTGAGGTGGTATCACACTGTGGTTTGGTTTGCGTTTGCCTATTGACGAGTGATGCTGAGCATCCCGTAATGGGCTTGTGGGCCATTTGTGTGTCTTCTTTGGAGGAATGTCTCCTAGGCCCTTTGCCTAGTCTTGAAATTGTTTGATGTTGTGCTTGTTGTGGCGCTGTGAGAGTTCTTTGTGTATTCCGGGTGCTCGAACCTTGTCAGAGATGTGACTTGCAAACATTCTTCTCCCATTCTGTCAGTTGTTTTTCCACTTTGTTGGTGTGTCCTTTGATGTGCAAATGTTTTTAATTTTGCAGTCCAATTTCTCTCTTTTTTCTTTTTGTTGCTTGTGTTTTTGGTGATAAATCTAAGAAGCCATTGTTAAATCTAAGTTTACAAAGATTTATTATGTTTTCTTCTAAGAGTTTTATAATTTTAAGTTTCTTCTTCAATTTAGGTCTCTGATCCACTTTGAGTTAACTGTTGTATGTGGTGTGCGGTAGGGGTTCAGGTTCGTTCTTCTGCATGTGGGTGTCCAGTTGTCCAGCACCATTTGTTGAAAAAGCTGTGCTTTCCCCATCGAATGGTCTTATCACCCTTGTCGGAAATCATTGGACCGTAGACGTGAGGGTTTAGTTCTGGGCTCTCTGTTCTGTTCCACTGGTCTATATGTCTGTCTTTATGCCAGGACCACACTAATTTGATCACTGTTGTAGCTTTGTAGGAAGTTTTTGTTGTTGTTGTTATTGTTTTTTAATTCTTTTTGTTTTTTTTTTTTAGAAATTTCTTTTTCTTTCCTTTTTTTTTTTTTTGGCAGCTATCTGTGGAGCTGGCACACTTTCTTTTTTTTTATAGAAATTTTTATTGGGGAACAGTGTGTTTTTCCAGGACCCATCAGCTCCAAGTCAAGTCGTTGTTTTAATCTAGTTGTGGAGGGCACAGCTCAGTGGCCCATGTGGGGATTGAACCGGCAACCATGGTGTTATGAGCACTGTGCTCTAACCAACTGAGCTAACTGGCGGCCCCGAGGAAAGACTTCTTTCTCTGAAAAAAAAAAAAAAAAAGGTCATTGGCATTTTTCAGCTATTTCTTAAAAAAAAAGGTTACCCTGAAGAGGAGGTGGCCGCAGGTGACATGTCAGTCCTTCTGCTGGTGGGCACAGTCAGTGGGCTTGGGCCTGTGGCAGTGAGGAGGGCAGGCTCTGTGGGACGGTGACGGGAACCACCGAAGGGTCTGAGCATGGGCGTGGCCCCCTTTGGCAGGCCACGTGGAGGGCAGCACCCAGTGCTGGGCAGGGTGTACAGGGCCACCTGGACTGGAGTGACGAGGCTGGTGACAAGAGCATGGAGTAGGCAGGCATGACACCAGCACAGGTGGTGTGGGGATCTCTCTGCCTAGAGGGGCCTCTGCATCCAATCCCGCTGGGCCCCCTTACTTCTGTTCAGCACCCAGAGGCACTGTTCAACCTGGAGAGGGAGAGCCGGGCCCTTCACCCTGGGTCTCCTTCCTCTCCCCACCTGAGGGGCCGAGGCGGTTGGCCTGGACCTTCCTGCTTGCCGAGCCTGTCTTCCTTCAGGCCCGTTGCCCCTTGCCCCGCGGATGACCCCAGCCTGTCAGGCTGACGGAACTGCCCTGGGACTCCAAGTAGGATCTAGGGGCAGCCCAGCACCTTCAACTGCCTTCTGAAGCAGAGGTGGGCACCCGGGTGGCTGTTGGGGTGTCTGTGGTTGGCTGTGGGCTGAGTCAGTGGGGACAGCTCTCCCACCCCCACCTACCCTCAGCCAGCAGGCTCTGCTCCAAGGCGGGGGGGGCACTTCCCACTCAGGCTGAGTACCCCTGCACGTGCCCTGGGGCCACGGTCACCCTCTACAGGGCCATCCAGACCGTCCCTGCAGCCTCCCCCTGCCCCCCGCCCCCAGGGCTTCAGTCCTGCAGGTCCTCCCAGGGGACCTGGATCTTGAAGGCGAAGGTGAAGACCGAGCTTGCCTCATCTCAAGAGTTCCTCTAGGGCCTCAGGGCTGTTTGTCACAATCCAGTCCCTGAGGCCCAGCCCACTTGCCACCTGGGAGGTGATGCAAGGTGTACCTGGAAGGGGTGACAAGAGGCAGGGTGGGGCATGGGGCCGCGGGGCCTGGAGCAGGGTGGAATCAGGGTCCAGGGCCATGGGGCCAAAGGTGAGAGAGGAAGCAGTGGACTAGGACCCCAAGCAGCAGGGGTGCTGGGTAGAGCCAGGGGTACCTCCAGGCCCCTGGGCTATCTCTCCTGGGGTGGCTGGGCCTGCAGGTGCTGTGCGTTTTGGAAACCAGCCAGTGTGCCAGGGACCCTAGAGCTCTCACTGTGACGTCTGTCTGGGACAGCTGTGCCTACTGTGTTCCCCTGGGCATCTGACCAGGTCCCTTGCCTAGGCCTGCCCTGGTGTCCCCGTGGGGAGTGGCTCTGCCTGCCGGATCAGAATTCTAAGGGCCTGTGTGTCCTGTCCCATTGCCCTTCCAATGGGTGGGCACTGAAGTGCCCAGACCTTTGATAGACCATGGGGAGGAAGCCCCAAAGATGGTGCAGGGTGAGGGGCTGTGGGTCAACCCTGTCTGGGCACTACCTGGGGCACTGCTGAGGCCAGGGTCATGTGGGCCCCATCCTTGATGACTGTCCCTGTCCCCTAGCTCATGGGTGCTGTCCCTAAGGCCGGGCTCCATGGAGAGAACAGGCAGGATAGGAAGGCTGGGCAGGCAGTCCCCGTTGGCAAGGGCCTTTACCTTCTCAAACCTCAGTTTCCCCTTTGTGCAGAAAGGACCCCCAGGCTCCACTCCCCTCTGGCCGCTAGGGCCCACTGGAGCTCGGCCCAACAGAGGTCTGAAGCTCTTGATGCATTTAAAATCTCTTTTAGGTTTTGGGCAAAATGACTTTACTGTTGTCACATTCAAACAAGACTGAAGAGAGCAAGGAAGAGTCCCCAGAACATGAAAGCCCCCAAACCCTGCGGAAAGCAAGGGACAGGGCCCGAGCAGCTGAGGGTCAGCTGTGAGCCTCAGGGGCCTGGACCAAGAAGGAACACACCACTGAGTCACAAGAAGCGGATCAGGGCTGTGGGCCGGGCTCCTGAACAGGCCGGCAGTGTGAACGGGGTCCTCCTGGGGAGGCGGGTACCTTCCTGGGGCCAGACAGTCGGGGTCAAGCCTCGGCTTCACATTTGCAGTCAGCCCCCAGCCCCATTATCCGTCCCTGCGGCGGGCTGGGCTGCTGTCCGCCTTACAGGACAATGAAGGGCTATTTATGCCTCTTTTTGTCGTAGCAAATTGTAAGGACCCAAAAATGAGTTTTCAAGAGCAGGGTTTTGAA
This sequence comes from Hipposideros armiger, assembly GCF_001890085.2. Lineage (NCBI taxonomy): Eukaryota > Metazoa > Chordata > Mammalia > Chiroptera > Hipposideridae > Hipposideros > Hipposideros armiger. The sequence goes on along the minus strand of NW_017731634.1, from coordinate 1,460,450 downwards.
ATGAGGGACAGAGAGTGGGCCGAGCAGAAGACCCCGGAAAGAGACCCCTCCCAGCTCCAACCCAGGCGGGCCTACCCTGGACGCCGCAGACCCGGAACCTCCGCCCCTTCCCGTCCTGGCTCCCGGCGGCCCACGAGCGCCGCCTGGTGCAGACGCGTGGAGCAGCCGCCCGGCGCGCCGCTTCCGGGCCGGGACCGGCAGACGAAGAGGAGGCGGGGCTAAGGGGGTGGAGCCAAGCGGGCCGGGGGGCGGGGCCGAGTGACGGGGCGGGCCTGGGCGACGGGCGGGGCGCGAGAGAAGCCACCTCCCAGACCCCGCCCTCCGCGGTGGGTGGGGGCCTGCAGTGCCCAGGAAGACCCCGATGGCCACGGTGATTTGCTCCTAGACAAGTCTGTTTTTACCAGAATCATCTGTAGTTTTCAGGGCTGGTAACCGCAGCTCCCCCCACCCCGCCCACTCCCTTAGCAGAAACAACCCCTTACAACTCTGTCAGCTGTTTCCTCTGGTCTTGATTGATTTAGAATTAATCGAAATCTTGGCAGTCAGGGAAGGCGGTCAGTTTGATGCTGGTCATTAGTGTTGAGATTTCTTTGGGGGTCGGTAAATGATCGATTTTTAGACCAATCCAGGGGTGTTTGAAAAGGGTGTTCTGAGGCTGCGTGCGACCTCAGACCCAGCATGAGCATGGAGCGCAGGGTGCGGAGGAACTGGCAGTGCCGGCGACACTCTCCCGGGAAGGAGCCTGTAGGTCGGGGGGGGGGGGGGGGTGTCCCCGCAGGCCTGTCCCGTCAGCCTCGCTTTCACCAAATTCCACTTTGTGTGTCCTCACGTTTGAGGTTGCGTCATGTGAAACGACAGCGTCAGGGGCTTGTTTGAATCCAGGCTCACAATCTGCCAGGTTCAGGGTGATTATTTTAAATGGCGTTGTTTTGCTTATTGATGTATTTGGAATTTTAAAAAATAAAGTTTAGTTTTAGAATAGTTTTAGATTTACGTAAAAGTTGCTGGGAGAGTAGAGAGAGTTCCCATACACCTCACACTCGGCTTCCTGTGTTAGGTACATCTTACATTAGCACGATACACTTGTCACAACTAACCTACCAACACTGACATGTCCTCATTAAATAAAGTCCAGGCTTTATTCAGATTTCCTTAGTTTTTACCGAATACCCTCTTTCTGTTCCAGGATCCCACAGTACATTTAGTTGTTAGGTCTCCTTGGGCTTCACTGGGCTGTGACAGTTTCTGACCTTCCTTGTTCCTTGTTTCTGATGACCTTGACAGTTTCGAGGGGTGCCGGTCAGATATTTTGTATACTGTCCCTCTGTTGGGGTTTGTCTGGG
>NW_017731634.1:1449951-1455567 GCF_001890085.2 Hipposideros armiger | reverse complement strand
ATGCAGCAACCTCACCGGTCCTCACACCACCCTCCCCATAACACCCACTCATTCCTCACTCACCCCACCACACCCTCATTCCTCACTCCCCCCACCCCCCAACACACCCACTCATTCCACAGACCCCCCACTCCCCCACATCACACCCACTCACGCTTCACGCTTCACTTTCGGATGCCCATGCTGGTCCTTCTTTGAGTAATATTTTATGCAAATTTCAGCCCCGTAGTCAATCAGCATATGAAAAAAACCTCCACAGCAATATCTAGACTAGCTCTGAGCAAACATCTGGTGCCGTGGCCTCGCTAAAGTGACTCTGTCCTCAGGCCCTCAGGCCCCAGCTGTATACTTCACATTGTGGGTTGGGTTTTAGGATGTGAAGAGCTTCACTGAGTTGGTGTTTTTCCTTCCCATTCCTGTTTTTGTTTGGGATTTTCAAGGGAAAGGGGTGGTAAAGTCTCTTCTCTCCATTGAGAGCTTGAGGCAAGGTCCACAGAACAGCCAGGTTGAAGGCAGGGGACCCAGAGCCGCTCCTCATCCAGCCCCACTGGCCCCACCAGGCGGCCTGCTGCCTGCTGGAGCCGTCCTGTCCCGTCAGCACAAATCTTGCGGCCTCAGCAGCTGGCCTAGGCCTCAGTGGAAAGCATCCCTGTGGCTTCGGATATTCTGGAGGCTGTAGCCAGCCAGGCTGGCGGGGGACGTGGCATACCTCACCTGCTCACATTCATCATGCGGTCACAGGGCAGGTGTGTGTGTGTGTGTGTGTGTGTGTGTGTGTGTGTGACTCTGGGGCCATGAAGGGGCGTCGGGAGGGGGCTTTGGTGGGTGCCTGTCTGTGACTATTCCAGGGGCAGGAGCTGGAGGGAGATGAAAGAGCCGCCTCACTGGTCTTGTGCTCATTGCTGGTGGAGGGGAGCCCAAGCGCTGCCCCAGGTGGGGGTGGGGGTGGATGTGTATTTCTGAGGGCTGAGCACACGCATGTAGGTGTGTGTGCTGCTGTGGTGTCTTGTCACTGAACAGCGTGGCCCGCAGCTCCCTAGGGAGCCGGCTGTGCTGTTCTGAGTGGAAGGGAGGTCAGATTTCCCTGAGAAACCTCAGAATAGCCCCCGACTGCCCAGAAGAAACCTGGCCTGGCCTGCTGGTGGCCTGTCCAGCCCCTGGTCCTAACTGTCCCCCAGCATGTGCAGCTGTCTCCTCTTGGACTGCAGACCCCCAGCCCCTTGTGCACAGGGTTGCCAGCGGAGCCCCGAATGCATGTGTGTACTCACCAGTCTTTAGAGAGTGCCTGCGAGGGGCTGAAACCGGGTTGGGGGCTGGGCCCACGCGGACATGAGGGCATTACCTGACTGGGGTGGGCATCCAACAATAACCCTCACAAATAAGTGCTGGCAGCCTGTGTGGGGGTCCCGGCACACACAGCAGGAGGAGGGTGACATGGTGAAGAGGGAACGGCATGTGCAAAGGCCCTGTCAGCCCCTGTCCTGCCCTCAGCCCAAGGTGTCCATCTTGCTGTGCCCCAGGAGGGCTGAGGCTGGGGTGGGGGCCTTGGCTGGGAACCAGGGACTGGGCGGGGGGCTCCAGGGTGAGGGATGCCCAGTGCAAGGAGGGCCAGGAAGACGCCATGTGGGGAAGGGCCAAGCCCATCCCGAAATAGGGCCAGCAGGATCTCCTGGCCATAAAAGGCTCTTGGAATCTGGACCCCGGGGACCCCAGGCAGCCAGGCCGAGCTAAAACGCGGCTGCCACGGCTGCCACTGCTGCCCCTGTGCCCTGCCCACAGCAGCTCCAGTGCCCTCTCAGCCGGCCACAGACATGGTAAGGCTGCTCCCAGTGCCCGGCAGAGTCCCCGGTGGGCTGGCCGGTAGTGGAGGGGAGCTGGGAGCAGTGCCCAGGGGGAGAGAAGACGGGACAGGACCTCCAGGCACAGGGGTCGGCTGGGGTCGGGCCTGAAGGTGTGAGGTCTCTCTGGGAGCCTGAGGAGAAAGTTCAGTGAGGCTGGACAGGGAGGGCAGGGTGGGGGGCCGAGGCAGCCCTGCTGGCCACTGACATTGCCCTTGCTCTGGTGGGCCCAGGCAGAGCAGCCCTTTCTGTAAGCTGCCACGGTGGTGGCAGGCAGAAGTGGCCGGGTGCTGGACTATGCCCCCGGGGTGCCAGAACTGGCTGGGCCCAAGACCCTGCCCCCAGGCTGTCCCCAGGCCTGGAGCCCTCGCCATGCCTTGGGTCAGGCTCCTTCCCATGTTGGTCCAGGGTGTTCTAGGCCTGATCTCATCCTGTGTCCACTGCCTGGCCCCCTACCCTGTACCCCTACTCCTGTGCACCTGGCGCCCCACTCCTGGCCCAGCCTTGAGCACCCATCCCCTAGAGGCTGCCTGGCAAGTCCTGCTCATCCGTCAGGGCCCCCCAATGTGTCACCTTGTCTGGGAGCCAACTCTGGGCTGGGGCCTTCTTTTGAAACCACGGGCTCTGAAGGGTACCTTGTGCCACATGTCCCGGGACCTCCAAGCTCCCCTGGACCGGGGCCCCCTGTGACACTGGGCCGGCGTGTCCCCGCAGACGGAGCGCCTGACGGCTGAGCAGATCAAGGAATACAAGGGGGTCTTTGAGATGTTCGACGAGGAAGGCAATGGGCAGGTGAAGACGGGCGAGCTGGAGCGGCTCATGAGCCTGCTGGGCATCAACCCCACCAAGAGCGAACTGACCTCCATGGCCAAGGACGTGGACCGAGACAGTGAGACTGGGCGGGGACCCGGGCGGGCCACCCCGGTGTGCTGGGGAGGGCCTCGCCCACCCACCCTCACATTGACCCGTCGCTTGTTCCGGCAGACAAAGGGTTCTTCAACTGCGACAGCTTCCTGGCCCTGATGGGGGTTTACTGGGAGAAGGCCCAGAACCAGGAGGGCGAGCTGAGGGCGGCCTTCCGCGTCTTTGACAAGGAGAGCAAGGGCTACATTGACTGGGACACACTCAAGTAGGGTGGGGGTGGTGGGGTGGGTGAGGGCAGGGCGGCAGNCTTTCCATCTTCGCAAACTGGAACTGTCCCCATGAAACACCAACTCCTCGTTTCTCTCCCACCCCAGCCCCTGGCCCCGCCATCTACCTTCTGTCTCTATGGGCTTGACTCCTCCCGGGACCTCATGAATGGAGTCACACAGTATCAGTCCTTTTGTGTCTGGCTCATTTCACGGGGTATCCTGTCCTCCGGGTCTACCCATGCTGTGTCAGGTGTCAGAATCTCCTTCTTTCTCGAGGCTGGATAATTCCATTGTATGTTGTTATGTTGTATTAGGGCTCGCCACAGAAACAGAACCAATTACATATATATGAAATATATATTATATACATATATGGACTATATATATATATATATTTTAATCAGAGGGAATTGGCTCACATGGTTATAGAGGCCAAGAAGTCCCACGACTGGCTGTGTGTGAGCTGGAGACCCAGGAGAGCTGGTGCTGTCATTCAGTCTGACTCTGACGGCCTGAGAAGCAGGAGCGCGGATGTCTGAGGGCAGGACAGCATGGACGTCCCAGCTCTGGCAGACAGGAGGTTGGCTCCTCTTCTGCCTTCGGTCCTATTCGGGCCCCCAAGACCTGCATGATGCCCACTGGTAATGAAGAGGCCACCTTCTCCACTCAGCCTGCATATTCAAACCCTCATGACTTCTAGAGATGCCCTCACAGACACACTGGAAATGTTGTGAACCAGCCACCGGGGCACTCCAGGGCCTGGCCATGTTGACACATAATATTAACCATCACATACACGCAAGACCACGTTTGGTTATCCACGTGACCCTGGGTGGACAGTAGGACTTTCTACTTTTTGGCTAATGTGAATGATGCTGCCATGAACACCTCAGTACAAACCCCTGTCTGCGTCCCTGCTCTTGGTCGTCCTGTGGGGTAAACACCCAGGCATGGATCACTGGGTCACATGGCCATTCTCTGGTTAATTCTTTGAGAAGCCTCCACGCCGTGTCCACAGCGGCTGCTCAATTTTACTTCCCCCGACAGGGCACTGGTTCCCACGTCCCCACGTCCTTGCCAGCACTTGTTTTCTGTCTGTTGAAAGGAGCCATCCTGATGGGTGTGAAATGACATCTCATCGTGGTTTCAATTTGCATTTTGCAAACGACTGGTGATGCTTAGCATCTTTCTGTGTGCTTATGGACCATCTGTATGTCTTTGGAGAAATGTCTGTTCAAGTCCTTTGCCCATTTTTGAGTTGGGTTGTTTGTCTTTGTTGTTGCTGAGCTGTAGGAGTTCTTCAGATCCTGGATATTAATCCCTCAGCAGGCATGCGATTTGCAAACGTTTTCTGCCATGCTATGGGTGAGTTTTCACTGTGGATGATGTGCTTTGATGCTCAATGGGTATTCATTTTACACTTTGGTTATAACCCAATACTCTGTGGTTTATTTTGTTGCTTGCATTGTTCCAGCTTGGGCCGCTGAGAGCTTAGTCCCGTGTCTGGGTTTACTTACTTTCGTTATATTACTTTCTGCTTTTTAGTAATGCGGCTTTTCTTATGCATCTTTCTCCTTTTGTGTCTTCTATCAGGTTCATTAGTTTCTGTATTCTTTTTTTGTGCCACGGTTGTGGAAGTTGTACAGCCCATTTTTACTAGTTTAGTGCTGACCTTAGAGTCTCACATTACGTCCTAACCTCAGTCACTAGCTCTGCCATCCCCTGAACAGACCTGGGGTCTGACACTGCACCCCTCCCAATTGCACAGTGCTGGTCCCAGGTTTGGGTTACTTGGTTTTCACACTCCTTCTCCAGGCTGGGCTCCCCACAAGCAGACCTGGAGACAAGGGCTGACAACCTGGACTCAAGACTAAGATACAGGGAGTTAGGACAGTGAAGGGGCAGTCCTGGGCTATGCAGGTGACACTGGGGACACTGGGGTTCAGTCCACTGGGGACCTGGGGAGACCATCATGCCACAGGTACAGTGCTGTCCCCTCAGGTGAGGAGGCTGGCTGGGGGCCACCCAGGGTGTCAGTTTAGACAGTGGCCTGCTCTGTGCTGGCAGAGGAAGCCTCAGGCAGGAGCTGCGGGAGGTGGTGGGCTCTGAGGTCCCACCCAGTGTGTGCAGAGTCCCCGCCCGGGTTACGCTCCAGCCCCTCAGTGCGGCTTGGGTCCACTCATGCTCTTGGCTCCTTCCAGCACAGCCCACCAGGTCCCTTCCAGGGGAGGTGGGGGGTCCTGAGGGGGACCACTGTGGCTGTGGTGGCTGTAAGTCCTCTGCACTGTATTCCAGCTGGGGCGGGAGTGCGGGTACCAGCTCTTCACAGGGAGAGGTGAGCAAAGCCTGCAGGCACAGAAAGTTCAAGATCTGGGCTCAAAACCCAGGAGACGCCCACTCCGACGCCCACCACATGCCAGGTCCCAGTTTTCCTCCCGTCCTTGAAGGTCAGCACCTCTGACTCTTAGTCCTGGGTGTGAGCCTCTGATTCTCTGCCCTCCAATGCAGCAACCTCACCGGTCCTCACACCACCCTCCCCATAACACCCGCTTTTCTGATGGTTCGATTGGGCTGGTGGGTTTTGGGGAAGAGCACGGAGGTACAATCCCTTCTCATCACATCATAGAATGGGTGCCTGCTGTCAA
>NW_017731634.1:1434125-1447021 GCF_001890085.2 Hipposideros armiger | reverse complement strand
GGGGCAGTGGGGTGGGTGGCAGGGCAGGTGAGGGTGGGTGCCCTGCGGGCTGCCACTCAGTGCAGGGGTCCGCAGGTATGTACTCATGAATGCGGGTGAACCCCTCAACGAGGTAGAGGCTGAGCAGATGATGAAGGAGGCCGACAAGGACGGGGACGGGACCATTGACTACGAGGGTGAGTGGGGGATGGGCCCTGGGAGCCCGCAGCCAGGCCAGGCTGGGCTGCTGACCTGTCCCTCTGCTCCCAGAGTTCGTGGCCATGATGACCGGAGAGTCCTTCAAGCTGGTCCAGTAGGAGCAGCTGCTTCGGCTGTGGGAGTCCTGCCCAACCAAGGAAGGCTGCTGCCTGCCGCTGCTGGCTGCCCCCCACCCTGCCCCCCACCTCACCCGCCAGCAACGTGGCTAATAAACGCTCCAGCTAGACTTGTGTGTGCTTCACGGTCCCCGGCCTGCCAAAGATGTGGGTCTGGAGAAGGGAGTGGGTTTTCCTGGGTCAACCATGGCACACCGCCCATCACTTCTGCTGTGATACGTGAAACCACCCGCTGCCCAGCTCTGGGCTCTGGCAGCAGCCTGAAGGCAAGCTGGGCCCAAGCGCTCACCTTGCCTGTCTGCACTGGGGCAGCTGCCCAACCTCCTCTCCCAGAGCCCTTTCCTACATGCAGAGACCATTTACATACAAATTTTATTCTCTCCAAAAAACTGCAGGCTTCGGCCTATGGTGTTCCCTTGGGCTGAGGGCCTGCTGGGGCCAGACCAGGGGCTGGGCTGAATGCAGCAACCTGTGTGTGTGTGTGTGTGTGTGTGTGTGTGTGTGTGTGTGTGTGTGTGTGGCCAACACAGGGCCTGCCGATTTGGCCGCCTGGCGTTACATAGCAACGAGGCCACGGCTGCAGCAATGTGCTGGATGGCTGGCCTTCCCGGGTGGCGGGGAAGGATGGTGAGAATGGACTGGGGGTCTCCTGTGAGCACAGGTGGCTAGGGCAGTGGGAGTTCAGGAGAGCTTCCCCGCCCACTCTGAGGGGCACCAGCTGGCAGTGTTGGGCATTGAGGCTCCACTCCCAGGGCCCTGGGAGGGGGCCTGAGGCCCCAGGGAGGAGGCTAGGCTACTGGGAGGGGAGTGGCTCTTCCTGTCTGGGTTTGGCCATCTTGACAGCCTCTTCATAGGAGGGCGGCAGCTCGGGGGCGTAGAGGCTGTAGGCAGGAGGGGTCATGGAGTCGAGGTCCAGCTCCCCAAAGGGCAGGGACAGCCGCATGCCCACCGGGAACTGCACGGAGCTGTAGGCTGCAGAGAACCAGAGTGCGTTTGTGGGGTGGTCGGGCCCTCACCCATCCCCATTCCCCTGGCAGGCAGGCGGGCCCCTAGGCGAGGTGTGTAGGCACTCACAGGTGACCGTGCTGTGCACAGGGCTGTCACTGTCCACAGGGATAGCTGTCAGGTCGCAAGGCTGAGGTGCTGATGGCAGGTGTGGCTGGGTGTGTGCTCGCTTCCGGAGGCAGCAGAACCGGACACAGCTGGCCGTGACCCCACACAGCAGCAGGAGGAGGACAGCGAGCAGGATAAGCCTGGGCAGGGGAAGCAAGACCCTACCACTGGACTGACCCCCAGCCACTAGGGACCTGCTCCCTGAGGGCGGTTATGGCCTGAACACTCAAGACAGGAAAATGGACAGGATAAAAGAAAACCAGAGAATGTCTCTCCAGGCCAGAGACCTCCTTCCTGGCCAGAGCTGGGCCTGAGGAGCTGGCCTGCCCCGGCCTCCTGTTGCTGCGCCTGTCCTGGCTGTCTGTCCAGGGCTGGCCACAAGTGGCCTTGGGCTCACTCCCAGGACACACTGTCCTGGGCTGACTATACAAGTCTATGCCCAGACCAATGACCACGTTTGCTGGGGGCTCCCTCAGGAGAGAAGGAGGGAGTGGGAGGTGGACAAGCAGGCTATGAAGGGAAGTCTGGTCAAAAGCTAAGGGTGCCCGGAGCTGTGCCCCGCTGGGGCAGGACCCGCAAAGGAGACTGCCCCTGGTGCTGGGGGCTGGAGGCTGCTGAGGGCCCCAGCGCCTTCCCACCATTGGCCGGGAGGGGGTCAGTGCTGGCGACTCCTCAGCCCTGGAGCCAGGCTGGTGGGGATCTGATGGGATTGGCCCCAGGGAGAACCGTCGGACCCGGCTCCGCGCCGCGGCCTCCACTTACCCCACGTGCCACAGGCTGCTCCAGCGGGCCTGGGGCGGGCACCTGCGGGGACGGCGGCACCTGGAGCAAGCGGGGCACCGGTCCGGCCGACCGCCCCGCCCTAGCCTCCCTGCAGGGCGGGGCCAGGCCTCCGCTCCCTCCCCCCGACTTAACTTACTGGTCCGAAGGGTCGCAGCTGCCTTCTGCGAAGCCCAGCGCCACCTGTGGGGACAGGGGTGAGCTGGGCCGGGGCGCGCCGAGCTCAGACCCGCCGCACGGAGCCCGAGCCGAGCCCCTGGCGACTCACCTGAGGCAGCGGCAGGAGCGGCAGCAGCAGCTGCAGGAGCCCGCGGGCTGCCGACGCCCCCGGGAACATGCTCTGCGCGGACCCGGAGCTGTAGCACAGCAGCCCTGCCGCTTTATGGAGGCCCCGCCCAGCGCAAACCCCGCCCCTGAGACTTGCAACCACGCCCACTCGCCTCTGCGTCCAATGATATTGCATCTTTTAGAGGCCTCTTCCCCCACCGCGGGCTCCGCCCGTCGGAGGCCATGTCCTGTGGCCATGCCCAGGATTCCTCGCCCTAAAGTACCTCTCACGCGAGTCCCCGCCCACTGGATGCCCCCCCTCCAGGCCCTCCCGCACCCCGACCCCCGTCCCCGGCGTGGCGGGTCTCCTCCGTGTCTCTGAGCCTAGGGTCTCAGGGTAGGGGGAGGTCTCGCCCTCGTCCCAGGCGCGGAGCCCCCAGCCTGTCCTGCAGTCGAGCTCGGTGTGGACAGGGGCGCCCCCTGGGAAGCTGTGGCCAGGGAGGGTGGAGGCCCGGACAAATGTGGCCAAACTTGGCACACACCGCGGTGTTCAAGTTGAAGGGCTGCGAGGGTCGAGTCCCTGGCGCGTTCCTCGGTTGTTCAACGACAGTTATTGTGCACGCTTGCTGCAGGCACACGCAGGCTGCTTGGGGCTGGCCTGGTGCAGGCCCAGCGGGAATGGGAGCTGGACTCGGGGCCTACGCAGTGCCCTGGCTGCAGACTGCTTTCCAGGAGCACTCTACCATGAAAGCCAAGCTCAGCCTGCGGAATGTGGCTTCTGTGGCCTCTGGGCCTGGGGAGGCAGAGAGAGCCCAGAGAACCCCTGTTGGCCTGGAGTGCACACTGTCTATTCTGCCCAGGGAAGGCTGGGAGCCATTTCTTTCAGGAGGCCCCTCTAGCCTTCACCCCTCCTCACACACGGCTGAGAGTCCTGTTAGGCTCACTCTGCACTCTGCTCCACCATCTGGTGGTCAGGCTAAGGGAGGTGGTCAGCATGGTAAGGTGCAGGGGCGGTCTGCCTTGTCCAAGGAAGGTGGGGGGAGCCACTACCGACCCTGCCCTTCCTGCACTGCACTCAGGACATACTCTATGTGCCTGTCTCCCCACTGGAAGGGAACTGGCCTCACCCACTTGAGGGCAGGGCCCACTTCGCTGGGCTCCCTGGTGCCTGGATCTGCAAGGCACCGGCCCCTTGATCTCTGATTTCTTCTGGGGCTCTGTCCTGAAGTGTCCTGAACCTCTGGCCTGTGATGCAGCCCCCAGGGCCCCTCCAGGCTGGCCATCTTTCCTCCTGCCTCTACTGCCCTCCACGACTGGCCCAGGAGTGGGAGGGAGGGGCATGGGCAGGGCCTGGGCCTGTGAGTACCAGGACCCCCCAGCAGGAAGGACAGGACAGGCTTTAGAAGACAGTAGCCTGGCCTTCCTGCTGGCCACCCAAGGAGGAGGCGGGAATATGCCCTATGCCCTGCAGGGAGAACCCCCTCCTGGGGCCTGGGCTGGGCTGGGCTGCAGGACCCAGACTTCTCCCCACCTGGTAAGGAAGTGGCTGGGACTATGGCTGGTCAGCCCCAGTGACAGGTAGGAAGGAACCTGGGCCTACCCACCAGACAGAAGTCCTACAAAATGCCACTCTAGGGTCACTGTCACCGGCTCAAGCTTAGGGAGATGGCAGGCTTCCAGGCACCAAGAGCACTGTGAGGGCAGGTGGCCTCAGGAAAGGCTGCACCACACTGCTGTCTAGTCCTGCCAGGGAAGGCTGCCTGTGCTCCCCTGGCGGCTGGCATGGGGCTGAAGGTTGGTTGGGTAGGCGTGCTGGGCTGTGCACAGGGGTGCCAGGCTGGGGGGGCTCTGTGAGGACAGTGTCCAACCAGCCATTCTTCAGGAGGCAGGGGCTGGGGTGGGGGCACCATTCTGAGCTTCCAGGAACATCTCATGGATTCTACCTTGAAGGGCTAGTCTCAGCCCGAAGGCTGAGCCTGGACTCAGCTCAGAAAAGTGGAACCAAACTCATGCACTGACCTCACCCGGGGCCCCTGGCTGGGCTGTGAGGGAGTATGCCAGCCAGGGTGTGTCCCCGACACTCCTTGCTTGGGGTCGTTGGGGATTCTAGACCGCAGGAGGAGCAGGGAGACCCAAAGGGCCAGCCTGGGCTTTGGAGCCTCCTACCCCCTTTTCCCTCCTCACCGGGCCTCTCTGGGTTGGGCCAGTCTGACCTCCAGCCCTACACCCTGGCACCCACCCTGCCAGTGATTCCAGGGTTCTGTCTCCACTTCTCATTCTGTGCTCACTCCAGTGAATGACTTGCTGTCGCCCACACTGCACGCCTGCACACAGAGGCACATAGGTTTATTGACAGATCTGTGGGGGCAGGTGCTGGTGGGGTTGGGGTCTCCAAGGGGCTGAGGCTAGGGGCAGATTGTGGGCGGGACTGGCCTAATTGCTGGCTCTGAGTGTGGGTGCCTGAGAGGGAGGGGGAGCCCTCAGCCCCTGGGCTCACTAGCTCCAGGGCAGCAGGAAGTATCCGTGGCTGTGAGGTTGGGGTGCCCTGGCCATGTGGCCATACAGAGGGCTACCCATTTGAACCTGCCCAGCAGGAGATGCCCAGGTCCCAGCCCCTGGGTGGTTCAGCCTGGCCTACAGACTGGGGAGGGCTTCGAGGGTGGGCAGGAGGGCCGAGGTGGGGTGTGCTCCATAGAGAGGCTCCTGTGGCTTCAGGGGCTGGTCACCACCTGGGCTATAAAGAAGACCTTGTAGGTCTCCTTCACGTCCCCCTTGAGCTGCAGCAGAGCTGACACCATGAGTGGGTGGTCCGGCTGGAAGTGGGGAAGGGTGGAGGGGCCACTCAGCCAGCTGGTACAATACCAGGCAGATCTGTTGTCTTGCAGCTGCATGGCCCACCTCACCCACCCAGGGCCCACCAACAGCCCCCTCCCTGCATGGGCAGGCTGTTATCCTGCCCAGCCTTTGGCTCCCCTGGGACTTGCCAGTCACGGCCTGTGGCACCTACATCAAAGTTGGCGGGCGGCATCCAAGAGATGCTGATGGTCTTGGTCTGGCCCCGCTCCACGAAGCCCCTGGAGGGCTCGACGGTGAAGCCATGGTGCTGCAAGGATGCCACGCTGTCCAGGCTGAACTCGACTGTCTGTGGGCGTTGAAGCTGCAGGTCTCCCTGGAGGCAGTGGGTGTGGGGCCCAGGGTGCCCAGCTCCACCCCCCTCAACCCTCCAGCAGGCTGCCCAGCCCACACCTATCGTGGGCAAGGCCAGGCAGCTCGGGCTGCGGAAGTACAGGGTGGGCAGGGGCAGTGCTGTGGTCACCTTCTTAGGGGACAGTTGCGTGGTCCGGATGCAGCCCACGTGCAGCTCGCGGGTGGCAGGGGGGGCCGGTGTGTCAGTGTCCGGCTGAATGTAGTCCAGTGTCACCAGAATGGGTTTCAGCTCCTCGGTTTCTGGAGAGGGGGGGCCTGGCTGGGGGCTGACTGGGGGAGGGTGCAGCTGGTACCCTTGGAGGGAGTGAGGGACCCCGGGGGAGCCGTTCCTTCTGGAATCTCTCACTAGCAGAGCTCCGCTCCTGCCTGGCTAGGGGCATAGGCTGGGAATGAACCCACCCTCCAGAGGCCTCACCGTCTCTGCGCTCAGGGTCCTGGGCAGGGATCACTGTCAGGGACTCCACAGGCACGTCCAGGGGGTCTCCGCCCTCCACAAACATCATGTGCTCGCGGGCCATGCCCTTCAGGAGGATCTGCTGGGAGACTTTCTGGGACAGGGAGCACAGCAGCCTCGTCCCAAGAGCTGGGGCTCCAGGAGCCGCAGGGCTGGGGTGCGGCCCGTGGACCCGGGATGCTGGTCTTTTCACCTGACTTCCCACCCAGTGTAGAGCCCCCAGGATGGGGCCCAGGCCTCCCAAGTGGGGCAGCGCAAGGAAGGGTGGAAGGAGTGCGTGAGGCTGGTTTCGCGCAGCCGCACCTTCTCGAAGAGCACGATCTGCAGCCGGTCGGAGAAGTACAGGCTCTCGTGGTCCGGGCTGAAGGTCACGGTGAAGTCCTGTGCCCCACCGGGGTCCATGACGCCCTCCACAGGGAACACGCTGAACACGCTCTGGCCGCTGTGGTTCTGAGTGCCTGAGGGCAGGGGTGTGGCGGTCCCTGCGCTTCCCCCCTCCCGCCGCACCCTTCCGCGCCCTTCCCCGCCCCACCGCGGCCCAGCTGTCCCCCAGCCCAGCACCCCAGCCAGCCCCCGAGCCCCGCCTACCATGCCCCCACACCTTCCCCTCCTGCCCTCACCCCGCCACCCCGGGGCCCTGAGACACGCCCCCACACCATCCCCGGCCCTCCCGCCAGCTCACCCACAACTTCGGTCCTCTGGGCGGGCGAGGCGAGGAACTGCGGCAGCTGCTGCTGGTTCTCCCACCTCGTGCAGGAGACGCTGTCCAGCTGCACGGAGAACTTGATGGGCAGCGAGGAGTTGTTCTGCAGCTGTAGGGACCGGGCGCCCGTCAGCAGACCGTTCATCCGGCCACCGGCGGGCTTTCCCAGCGGGCCTTTACCGCCCTTGAGTCCGCCGCCAGCGCTGACCGCTCTTTTTTTTTTAAAGATTTTTATTGGGGAATTGGGGGATGGGAACAGCGCTGGGGAATTGGGGGAAGGGGAACAGACAAGTTGCTGTTGTTTTGTTCTTCAGTCTAGTTGTGGAGGGCGTTGCTTCACTGGCCCAAGTTGGCACCATCATTGCGCTCTTCCCGGGTGAGGCAGATCAGTCGCCGGCTTCTGGATGGCCGCTCACTGCGGCTACTGGCCGCTCACGCTGGCTGCTGGCTACACACAGTAGCCCATGGCAACCCACTGCAGCAGTGGTTGCAGCCTACACCGTCACCTGCGACTCACGGCAGCCCAGCTCCAGGTTGAGCTGTTGTTCAGCATCTTAGCTGTGGAGGGCAGTGTCACTGGCCCTCATATGTGGGATCCAAACCGGGGCCCTCTGGCGTCCCAAGCCAGTTCTTAACCATCGCGCCACTCGGCCGGCCCTGACTGCTCTTTTCTGAGCTCCCACCTGCCCTACCCAGGCTGGCGCGCACCCTGCACGAGCCGCCCTGCCTCAAGGGGGTTAGCTGGTGTGGCCTCTGTTCCCTAGAGCAGACTCGGGGTCCAGGCCACCGTCACCCAGTTTCTAACCTGCCCTCCACCCCTTTCTCCTGAGAGCGCCCTCTCCTCAGTAACACCTCCCGGAATCCTTTTTCTGAGCTCTGCGGCCAGGACTCGACCTAAGCCAGGCTGGATCCTGCAGGAGGCTGGATGCCAAGGCTGGTGTGCAGGAGGGGCACTGGAAGCCAGGCCTGCCCTCCTGCAGGGAATGGGAGCACAGAGGGCACTGTGACCTGGCCTGGAAGTCAGCAAGCTACCCCTGCTTCACCAAGCAGTGCATGAGCTGAGCTCCTCCTCATCCCAGATGGGACAGCTGTGCAAAGGCCCTGAGGCAAGAGGATGAAGAGGCCCCAGCAGCCAGGAGTGGATGGCGGGGCTGTCTCAGCCTTGCCCCTGCTGGGGAGGGCAATGCAGGTGGCAGCTGCTGGAACTCCCGCAGGCTCCCTGACCAAGGCAGGCCTGACCCCTCTCAGAGTGGAACCCCCCTCCCAGAAGGCCGGGGCAGGCACCAGGGCCCCTGCAACGTGCTTCACCTTGAAGCTGGAGGAGACAGACTCTCTGGCAATCACGTAACCCATGTTGAGGACGTCCCCTTCAATGGAGCATGTGATTATGGAGGCCACCCCCGTGCCGATGAGGGTCAGGGAGAGCGTGCCTCTCTCGGTGATGATGTCCAGTGTTTCTTGGGCCTATGGAGACCATGTCTTTAGCGTGGAGCAGACACTGCTGGGCCCTCCCTAGTGGCCTCACCTCATGCCCCCAGGGCCTGGCAGGTGAGCTTCAGGCCTGAGTACACAGCGGGCAGACCTGCAGTGTAGAGAGCGGGCTGTGGAGGCCCAAGCTGCAGCATGGCATAGGGTGGGCCTGGGACTCACCATCATGCTCTCATGGGGACAGAAGGACAGTGCCAGAACCTGGGTCTCTCCGGCAGGCAGCTTGCTGATGGGGTTCAGCAGGACAAAGGGGCCATTGGGGTTCAGCAAGGAGAATTCCACCTGAGGGCCCAGGTCAAGGAGAGGTGGCGAGGGCAGCCCGCAGTCCCTCCCCAGGCCCCCTCCACCCCTGCAAGCTGCCTGGCCTGGGTGTGGACAAGGATACAGCCAGATCCTCATGGGAGATGTTCTGGATGGAGACCTTCTTTATGCCATGGTGTCCTGAAATGGAATGGGGAGCCAGGGTGGGGCGTGGGAGCCTGGGTCTCTGGGGGAGCCTGGGCCCCTGGGGGTGGGGGTGTGCGAGGGGGTGCTGGGCTCAATCAGGTCTCACCTACAGCGACGTCACCAAAGTTGGAGACGGTCTTGCCTTTGTCGGATGTCACCACGATGGACGGTGCCACAGCTGGACACCACAACTCCAGGTACAGGGTGTTATGGGGACTGGGGTGGACAGGGTTTGCTGATAGCACTGTGCCCCTGCCCCTCCCCCAGCCTAACTCCCAGCCCTGGCCCCTCCCCCTGCCCCAGATCTGAGTTGGTAGCAGAATAGGGACAGTGACTTTTTGGCTGACCACGCCCACCCTGACCAGAGCACCACACCTGAAGCTCAGGGGTTCCAGCACCTTCTGGTCTTGGATGTCGCCACTGGCAACGACACAAGGGACCACAAACTTGTAAAATTTCCCCTGGAAAGATCTGGCCAGAATGGCCTGGGCCACCTGGTACTCGCTGGAACTGGAATGAAGCCAGCACAGTGCACTCACCCCTGTGCCCCCATACTGCCCCCCAGCAACCTGGGAGGTCCTGCCTCACCCTCCCCGGGCCAGTCCACAAGGCCTGCTCCCCAGGGCCCTGAGCCTGAGGTATAAGGGGCAGCAGCCTGGGGGCCATGCTGAGCCCAGCTGTGGCTGTCCAGCTTTGTGTGACCAGCTGGCTTTCCCACCATTTCATAGGTTCCTGTGAGGGCCTCCCCATGCCCCAGAGTCCTGGTCAGGCACCTAATCAGAGAGCCACGTTCCTGGAGCCACAGGCAAGGGTGGGCTGACAGAGAGCCACCAGAGCTCTCTGGGGCACACTTTGCACCCATGAGAGAGTGTGGGAGTTAGGGCCGCAATACCTTCTGCAGCCTGAGTTTCTTCGCAGGGACACCAGCCCCAGAGGAACTGGGGGGTGATATGCCCATGAGGGATCGCCTGGGGCCCTAGAGGCAGCCCCTGGATCTAGCTGCACCTGGAGCCGCCCCAGTCCTGGACTCTCAGCCCCACGGCTCAGAGCGGCTCTGCTGCAGGCAGTCTCCGTGGGGACCGGGGCGGGGTCCCATCACAGGGGCCTGGAGGGAAGTGGTGGGGCCACCTGCACTTGAGGTCCTGCCTCTGCAGCTCCAGGCTGTGGGAGGTGGAGGCCTGGAACAGTCGGTCTCGGTTCTGCAGCCGCAGGAGGGAGAGGGGCTGTCCCTTTGGGTCCTTCCTTTGGGTGGCCATGTCCTTGCGGAACTGTGAGGTGGAGAGGCCAGCTGTGGGGCTGCCCCAGGCTCTGCTTGGCCAGGCAGGCACCCCAGCCACCCAGTACAGGCTCCTCTGGGGCCCGGCACAGGCCGGGGCAGGGTGCCTGATGCAGGGACCCGGGGGCATGGGTTTGTAGGGGACGGGGACCCAAACCCCAAACCGCTCCCCAGGAAGACTGACAGCAGGGGCAAGATCAACAAAGATGAGTGGGTGTCTGGAGGGAGACCCAGGGCCCCAGTGCAGAGCCCTCCAAGGCCCATGCACCAACTGCAGGGTCTGCCTTCGGCAACAGGGAATCTGAGGCACAGAGAGTGCAGAGAGCGGGCTAGAACCTGAGTCTTTGCCACCGGTGCCCTTCCCCAACACCTCATGCCCCCTGGCAGGGTGAGGGCAAGTGCTTCTCCTCCCGGGAGTGTTTGAGCAAACATGTTTAAGATAAAAGCCCTGGTCGCTGGAGAAGTGTGCCGCGGGTCCCTGTCCCCGGGCAGCTGGGGCCCGTGTGGCCCCTGCAGACTCGCTCTCCAGCAGGAGCCCACCTGCGCCCACCTGCAGCGGCCTCGGCAGGGCTGTGAGCAGCCTGACCCTCCTCAGGGTTTTACCCCTGGGATGGACACATCTCTTTTCTCAAGCTCACAATCTCAGGCTGATTCACCCGTGCTTATAAGCTGTGCTAAGATTCACTGGCTCCTTCGCTGGTTTCTCTGCTCCCCTTACCTGCTAATCAGTGAGAGGGGCTGGTCCACCTTCCCGAGACCACCTTCTGGGGGTCCACCCTGACTGGTGATGCTTTCAAGGGAGGAGGGAGGGGCTTTGCCAGGAAAGAGTTTTAACCTCTTGAAACAGCAGAGAGTCTACTGGGCACTCCTGGCAGGGTGCCTGGGCCTGAGACCCTCCAGGGTGGCATGGCGGAGTTTGTTCCCCAGCCTTCCTGCAAGAAGCCAGCAGCTCCCACCCCATGCTCCGCAGGCCCTAACTCTCAGCACCTCCACGCACCGATTTGATCTCCATGTCTTTCATCAGGGCCTGGAAGGCTTGCTGGTGGATCAGTTCACTGGGCAACATGGGCTGGAAGGCCACCTGGACCAGGCACCTCTGTGGGGACAGGGCAGGAGGGCACCTCGACCAGGCACCTCTGTGGGAGCAGGGCAGGGGGGCAGAGCTGGCCCCCGCTGGTGCCCTGCCCTCCTCAGCACCCCACTGCCCCCATGGCTCCTGGATCCCCAGAGGTCATGCTGACACTCCTGGTGTGACCCCCCACTTTTCTTAGGAATTTCAGTTTAGAATGCCCCTTCCAGAAAGCCCTCCCTGACCACCCCCCCACCTTGGAATTTGGGGTGGTTGCAGTACATGATTACCGAGCCCACTCTTCTCATGAGGAGTGGGCAGTCCCGTGACGGAGGTCCTGATGGGCCACGAGGCATGAGTAAGAGAGGAAACTTTGTTTTCAGCCATTGAGATTTTGGGGTGTTCTTGTACCCCAACCTGTCCCATGAGCAGCACAGCACCCTTTCAAAGCACCTCCATATTACAGCCCATCCCACGGGGAGGTCCCGGGTCCCACAAAAGGCTGGTCACTGTCGTCTCCCAGTGCCCAGTACAGCAAAGGGGCTCAAAACAGGTGGTGTATGTGGGGGGAGAGAAAATGAGAGAGGGATGGCGGAGACGGAGGGGAATGGAAGAGAGAGAGGGGGGTGGGTGGGGGAGGGGAACGCAGAAGTGCGATGGTAATGATCCCCTTTGGAGACCATTACTTAAGCAGTATTTGCTAAATATCACGAAATGTGTTTTAAGTAACATACTTCCTGAAGCCCTGTTGGGGGTGGTTGGGCGTTCCCTGTACCTCCGTGTGCCCCTTCTGACTTAGGCCTCTCCCAGGCCTCACACTGGCTGTCACCCTGACTTCTGAAGGTGAGGAATTAAGCTCAGGGAGGCTGTGATGGCCTGGGGGACTGGCTGAGACATCTGTCTCCGGCCCCGGCTCTTTCTGTTTTATCAGGAAACCCTGGATCCATCCAATGGCTAGACAGACCCCTCCGTGACCGGGCCTCTGTGCCCACCTGCTGTGAGGTCCAAGAGCTGCACACCCTCTGGCAGACTAACCCACCCCAGCCCTGCTCACCGGTCACAGGGGCCTCCTTGGCCTGCTGGGGTCTCATGAGGGGCAGCGTTGACCCCACATCGGGTGTGGTCAAGGGCAGAGCCAGGCTGTGGTGCCCACACCCACCTTTCCCGGCAACACAGTCCCCACTGAGGGCGAGATGGTGATGGGCGAGTCGGGGGGCAGCAGGAACTGGAAAGACGTGGGTCCCACGGGGCAGGTGTCCTCAGTGCCGATGCGGGGCACAGAGTGTGTCAGCGAGTTCATGCTCAGGTGAGAGTTGATGACGTACAGGGTGGCTAAGGACGTGTCGTACAAGGAAGTGGCCGCAAACTTGATCTGGTAGTGGGACAGCTCCAAGGGCGGGTGGACACCCACGGCCCGGCACGTCAGCTTGAAGCACCTGGAAGGGACCAGCACGGGCAGGTTCAGCCTGGGAGGTGGCCTCTGGGCGGAGACAGCAGCCCCCCTCTGCCCACGCACAGGGGTGCCCAGGACTGTGGGCCCTTGTCACAGGTTTTGTTCTCTACCTTGTTAATGAATTGAGGTGAATTTTGAAAATACTGTGTATCTCTGCACATTTTAAGTGGATAGTTAAAAATCTAAACACAAGCTCAAACAGTTGCTAGGGGGGTAATTTCTGGCTTATTGTGCCACATATTTATTGAAATTTAAGAATAAAACTGATAAAATTGATCTTTAAAAGTGAGCACAGGAATCTATGTATCATAGTGAGTTAATCCCT
>NW_017731634.1:1424468-1432605 GCF_001890085.2 Hipposideros armiger | reverse complement strand
ACTGGCCCTCATATGTGGGATCCGAACCGGGGCCCTCTGGCATCCCAAGCGAGTTCTTAACCATCGCGCCACTCGGCCGGCCCTATTTTAATATTTTAAAGGATGATGTTGATTGCTCTATCACACTTGTCTGTAACAAAAACATGTTCACATGTTGAAATATTTCAATGTGTATTTTTATGTCCTGCAACCACAGGCTCTAAATGTTAAAAAAAAAATTCCCTCTGGGTTAGAGGTATTACTGAGGTTATTATTTTTCTCAATTAATTGAAAAGGCTGAGATGAAATGCAGTGATCTCTACATATAAAAAGACATCATTCTTAGGAATGTGGACCGAGCTGTTCTTTCCCAGTTGGTTCAGGTCCCTGAGTTATGTGACTTGTGGCCCAGTGGCCAGGGCTTCCTTCATTCCACGGACCCAGGAACAGGGGTGAGAGAGCTTTGCTTCCCAACGTTGTTCACATATCTTCCAACATCATTTTGGATAGTCTACCTCTGGCAACTCATTTAGATCCTCTGTCACTCTGTTGATGGGAGAGAGCTCCCCGCCAACCCGCCCCAAGCCCCCTTGCCCGCCAGAAGTCGCATCCGGAGGCCCAGCTGAGCCTTGCTGGATACTGTCGTCTTGATGACTGGGAGGCAGCGGGTTTAACGCAGGACCTTGAGAAAGGGCTGGGCTGACCGTTCACTGTCATCCCAGCACACTTCAACACCACCACATTTTCTGACAAATGCTTTATCTCAGCATGTGCTTTAAAATGTTTCGTTCCAAAAACCACTGAGGTAAAGACTTGCTCGATCAGTATGTGATAATATCCCCCATCTAAGTTTAGAGGCAAAGCGTGCCTGACCTCACTTCCCATCAGCACACCTCCTGTTCATGTAGGTGGCTGATGGCTGATGATCGTGGGCCCTGAGGCCTCAAGTACCCACAGGCACAGCTCAGGACTGTTCCCGGCTGTTCTCGGCTCTCACTAGGCAGGCCCTGAGCCCCGATCTGAACGTTTCTGAATTCCCAGTGCCCATTGCCCCTCACCTTGTTGATGGCAGTGAGGTTTGCCTTCTTTTTCTGCTATTTGGAAGATTTTTGTAAGATTGGCATTATTTTTTCTTTAAGTGCCTGGAAGAATTCATCAGTGAAGCTATCTGCATTCTTCATTGTGGGAAGCTTTTAAACTTCGGGTTTGGATTCCTTAATAGTTGTTCACCTACTCAGTTTCTACTTTTCTTTTGTGTTAGGTTTGGTAAGTTGTGTTTTTTGAGGAATTTGTCCATTTCATCCAAATGGTCACATTCACTGGTGTAAAGTTGTTCATACCAGT
Source organism: Hipposideros armiger (assembly GCF_001890085.2). Lineage (NCBI taxonomy): Eukaryota > Metazoa > Chordata > Mammalia > Chiroptera > Hipposideridae > Hipposideros > Hipposideros armiger. Next base: position 1,431,282 of record NW_017731634.1, on the reverse strand, counting down.
CCCTTATTATCGTTCTGATGTTTGTAGGCTCTGTAGTGATGTCCTTTTTCATTCTTGAGATTGGTAATTTGTGATTTCTCTCTATTTTATCTTGATTGGTCTTGCTAGGAGTAACACATTTACTAATTTTTACAAAAAAACCTTTGTTTCATTGTTTTTCTCTGTTGAATATTTGGTTTCTCTTTCACTGGCTTCCACTCATTACTATGCCCACTTTCTTTGGGTTTAATTTGCTCTTTTCCTAATTCTTGAAAAGGGAGTCTCGATTATATTGGTTTTTAAGTTCTCTTCTTTATATGCATTCAGAAATTTCCCTCAAAGCACTGCTTTTGATGATTCACAAGCCCTCAAACTTAACACGTCCAAGTTGAACCCTTAGGTGTGCCAACATGGATCAATTACAAAAATATAAAGTTGGGGGAAAACGTAAAAGCAAAACATAGATCAATAGGTGGAGTATGATACCATTAATGAGGGGTAGCCCCAGGCTTTAGTGCTGAAGTCCCACATCCTGGAAACCCTTCAGTCCTGGCACCCTGGCAGGGCTGAACACCCGGCATGGACTTCCATTAGGAGCAGAGGAGGCCGAGCTGAGGAGCCAGAGACCATGTTTCCCAGCGGTTCCCACACACACCCGGGAGAGGGCGCTCTAGAGCCAGCAAGTGAGAATAGGGTTGAAAACTGGCTCCCTTCCAAAGGTTCAGAAGAAGATACTGCACAGTGAGATGAGTAGCAGAAAAAGACCAAGATCAAACAAATCACAAGTAACGTTATTAGACAAAAGAGAATAAGGAACAAAACAGTTCATGCCGACAATAGAAGCCTCCAGAGAGAAGTGCCGTGGAAGGATGGGAGTGATAACGCGGGAACTCACAGTGCGCTTGGAGACTTGAGAAAACGAAGACGAGAAACAGCACACGTCAGAACCACAGGGCTCAGAAGTGAGGCGTCAGGGCTCAGGAATGAATAGTAAGTAAGAGTCATTTAGAAATGAAGGCTCAGCTCAAAGGGCCCAGGGATGAAGGAACAGGCAGAAAATTCTTTAAGGGAAAGACCAGCTACAAGGTGAAACACTGAAGGAATAAAGAAGTGATGAGGGCCAGCGAAGTGGCTCAGTTGGTTAAGAGCACGAGCTCTGAGCAACAGGGTCGCCGGTTCGATTCCCACATGGGCCAGTGAGCTGCACCTGAGCTGAGCTGCCACTGAGCTGCCAACAGGTGGCAGGGTGGCTCAGCTGGTGAGAGCACGTGCTCCTAACAACAAGGTTGTCAGTTCTACTCCCACATGGGATCGTGAGCTACGCCCACCCGCCGCTAAGATTGAGCACAACACCTTGAGCTGAGCAGCCGCAAGCTGCCGACGGGGGCTGGATGGCGACTGGACTTGGAGCTGAGCTAGCTGCGCCCTCCACAACTAAGACTGAAGGACAACAACTTGGCTGTTCCCCTTCCCCAATTCCCGAATAAAATCTTAAAAGAAAAAGTGATGAAAAGGAGTGCAGAGGTGGTGGCAAGTGGAGGAGAAGCAAAGACCCATCATATTTATAACAGGAGGCCCCAAAGGAGAGAACAGAAGCAAATATTAAGGATTAATATTTAAGGAAATGTTCCTGAAAGATTTGAAAAACACAATGCACCTGGGAAAATGGATCCAGAACAACCAATGATAAGATTGGATTTTTAAATAAGAAGAAATAAGTCCCTTAGGTACCCAGGCAAAAGGAAACTCGGGTTCCATCAGACTTTGACAGATGTGTTTTATTCCACAAGACACTGGATAGTTAATATGTTTGTGTTTAAGATACTCAGCTGAATAGACTTCCAAGTCTTAAAGGCTGCAGGCAAACTGTCACCAGCACATGAGAAGTGCGGGGCGCTGTTCTCTGTTCCAGCCCCCAAGAAGAGTCTTTTCAGCAATGACACCAGTAAAACTGGAAGAAAAGTAAACCAGACTTCCTGCCACATCTCACATTTTATGCAAAAGCTGATCAAAAGGAATTGTTGACCCACATGTAAAATGTAAATATATAAAACTTTAGAGGAAAATCTGTGTGACTTTGGGTTAGGAAAAAAGTATTGAATGTGATGCTAAACTCATGATCTATATGGAAAAAGTTGATAAACAGGACTTCATGAAAATTAAAAACTTTTGCTTTACAGGAGACACTGGTAAGAGAATGAAAAGAGAAGCCACAGACGGAACAATTCTTTGTAAGTCTGACAAAGGATTTGTATCAGAATATAATAAATGTAAGTCCTGGGGATGTGATGCTCAGCTTGGCAACTTCAGTTTACATGGTGCTGCATGCTGGAAAGCTGCTCAGAGAGTAGATCTTAAAAGTTCTCATCACAAGAAAAGAAACCTATAACTACGTGTGTGATGATGTTAAGAGACTTACTGTGGCGATCATTTTGCAACATTTGCAAATATCCAAGCGTTATGATGTACACCTGAAGCTGATACAATATGGTATATCAATTATGCCTCAAGCAAAAAGCTCTCCAAATTCAATAAAAAAAACCTAATTTAAAAAAAGATCTAAACACACCTTTCACCAAAGATATCCAGGTGGCAGATAAGCACATAAGAGGTGCTTAACCTTGGTCACTAGGGGAATGGAAATTAAGTCACAAGGAGATGCCATACACCCCTATTATAGTGCCTCTCCATACCCCAAACAAAAAAATCTGACAGGGCCGGCCGAGTGGCTCAGTTGGTTAAGAGCTCGCTCGAGAGTGTTCTGAGCAACAGAGGTTCGATGCCCAGTCCGAGCTGAGCTGCTGCTGAGCTGCCAACAGGTGGCAGGATGGCTTAGCTAAAAAAAAAATCAAAAATCTAAAATCTGAAAGCAGCAACTCCTGGTGAGAAGTGAAAATGGTACAGCCACTTTGGGAAACGGTTTGGTGCTCTTTTAGAAATTAAACACGAAGTTAGCCTAGGACCACGCAATCCCATTCCCAGACATTTAGCCCAGGGAAGTGAGCGTTTGGGCTCACACAGAACCTGCTTTGTGTGTCACCGCCCCAGCCTGGAGCCACCTGCTTGACCAGCAGGTGAGCGGGTGCCCATCATGTGATGGGAGGGGCTGATTGGTGCAGGAGGCCCAGGCCGTGTGGGAGACGTAGGCAGGGTGTCTGTCCTGTGGGAGGGATGTGCTCTGACAGGGAGGCAGGGGACAGGCCAGGAGGTGCCCTGCTGTCCAGATGAGGGCATGGGTGACTCAGGAGCATTTTCAAGGTGGAGACTACAGGATTGATAGACAGTGTGGATGCGAGGTGAGGACGAGCTGAGGTGAGCAACAGGGAGGCTCAGGTGTGGGAGCATGTGGGGAGCGCAGAGGTGTCCAGATCGCCGACATCTCGTGGACCTCCAGGGGAGATGGCAGGTAGCCACACTCAGGGCGCCAGGCTGGAAAGTGAGGTTCTCAGCTATGCAGTGTGGGCAGTGGGGCCCGTCTGGGCTGCAGAGCCCGTCAGGCCACTCACTCGGTGGCTGTCATTATGGCTGCCTCGTGGCTTGACTTTCCTGTAACCCTCCACGGAGCCTGTGCGGGGCACTGGGATAGGAGCCCCTCTTCTCCAGAGGGCCAGAGAGATGTGAACAAGCCACCGAAGTGTCAGCACACCACGGGCCAGCAGAGCCTAGTGGGATGGGGGGAGGGCGAGGCAGGTGGGTGGGGTCTGGTCCCTTCCATTTGCTACAGAGGTTAAGTCTGTTCTCACTCCCTAAAATCTCACCACCCACGAACTCAGTCCTGCTCCCCGACTTGTCAGTCCCAGGTGGCCTGTCCATCCTGCCCACGGTCACGTGCCCTGCTGGTGGGGGCCTGGTCTGTGGGACAAGGGGCCAGCTGGACTCCATCAATGGTTGCCCAGGGTCCCAGTTAGGATCATACAACGTCTCAGGCTGCAGCACGCATGTGTGTGTGTGTGTGTGTGTGTGTGTGTGTGTGTGTGTGTGTTGACAGGAGGAGAGAGAAAGGGGTGAGGGGTAGGCGGGCAGCACAGCACGGCTCGATGGGAGGTGGCCTGATGCACAGGGACACTCCAGGACACTCCTCACCAGGCTGCTCATCCTGGGCAGCAGCCAGAGCCCGCCCCTCACCCCAGAACACCACTTCCGCACGTCTGCCTCCTTTCTCCCTCTCCACCTTCTTCTCAGCCCCTTATCTCAGGGCAAAATGAAGGCTCAGGGAGGTTCCAAGAGTGGCCCAGTCACACAGCACATTCAAGCAGCACTGCTCATGCTGAGGTCCTCCAGAGTGCAGAGGGTGCTCTGCACGACACACACATGTTCACATGTGCATATGTGCACACACATGTCCATGTGTGTACGCTCAAATTCACACACATGCACACCCACCCACCCATCTGTGCATGCTCACATGCATGTACATATGCCCACACATGCACACCCACACACATGCATGCTCACACACACATCCACACACATGCTCACACACACACACCCATGTCCACACATGAATGCCCCATGCACACACACACATTCACATGTGCATGCTCACACACACACTCACATTTTTATGCATGCACACTCACATACATGCACACACACATACTGCTCACACACTCAAACTTTCAATCCACGTGTACTCACACACACATGCTCACAATACACACCCACTTATACACACAAACACACACACACACACACACACAGAGGCTTGAGTTAACCCAGCGTGCAAGGCCCCAGATCCCAGGCATCTGCACCCCAATCTCAGGTTCCTGCAGCCAGCAGTGGTGCCCAGCCCCACGGTCAGGCAGGTGGCTGGCCAGTGGCTGGAAAGTGCGGGAGGGGTGGCCCCTCTGAGTGGCTCTCTGTGCCCCCTGCAGGCTCACCGGTTGATCTCTGACTTGCAGGTGAGAGTGAAGCTGTACATCTTGGCCTTGGTGGGCTGAAAGATCACGTCGAGCTCCAGGGTGTCCAGTGGCAGGATCGTCCCAAACCCATCGTTGGGCTGGATGTCCACAAACTGCAGGAGGGAGACCATGGTCCCAAGTGAAAACACTGATCTGCTGAGAGGGTCACGGGGGCCTGGGGACACACATGTGGCATGGTGCGTGAGCGAGTGCCAACGTGTCAGTCTGCATGTATGTGAGTGTGTGCACGTGTGCGTGGGTGTGTCAGTGAGTGGTTACGTGTCAGTCCATATCTGCGCATGTGAGCATGTCTGCATGTGTGTGAGTCTGCATATGAGCACGTATATATGTATGTGAGTGTGTGTACATGAGTGTGTCTATGTGTGTGAGCATGTCTGTATGCATGTGAGCACGTTCGTGTGTCTGTGTTTACATGCATGAATGTGTCTGCCTGCATGTGAGTGCATGCATGTGTGTCCGTTTACATGTATGATTGTGTGTCTGCCTGCACATGAGCACATGTTTGTGTATGTGTCTGTGTGTATGTGAGCATGAGTCTGTGTGTTGTGAGTGCATGTCTGCATGCGTGTGAGTGGATGGCGGGGTCCGTGGTGGGGCAGCCCAGGGAGGGGTCTGGTCTTGGGTGCCCCGAAGGGCCAGGCAGTCAACAGTACTGGAGGGAAGGGAGGGGAGAGGAGTCTGAAACTGGTGGGTGCGGTGGGCCAGAGAGAAGGAGAGAGGTACGAAGGGACTGGGAGAGGCAGGGTGAGGCGGTGACGGGGGCAGTGGGGGTGAGGCGGTGACGGGGGCAGTGGGGGTGAGGAGGGGGACGAGCAGAGAGCCAGCAGAGGCTGAGGTCTAGAGGTGGGCGTGGAGTCCAGGGAGGGGTGAGGCCACCTGGACCCCAGGGCAGCAGATGCCCTAGCCTGTCCCCAGAGCATCCCAACCCAGCCCCCATGTCCCCACACCCCTCCCTGCCCACGCGAGGCACCTTAGGGAGCCCGACGAACCCGAACTCCTGGGGTAGGAGGGAGCGGTTGCAGAGGCTGACTGAGGTCCTGATGGCCTCGTAGATGGTGCAGTAGCCAAAGTCCACCTCTGAGGGGCTGAGCTCCAGGTCCGAGGTGGTGACTATGGCATGGACAGTGAACCCCACTGGTTTGATCTGAAGTGTAAAGAGCGAGTGCATTTCCAGTCACGTGTTTGTATCAGTTTTTACCAAGATTCCCAAAGAAGAAAGGCACAGCCTTGCTGGTCCCTGTGTGTCCTTTCATGACACGAGTGTCCCTTTAAACAACTCCACTTTCCTGTTGTCCCTGGATTTGGCAGGACGTGAAAGTAGCCGTCACAGAGAGGTGCCACAGGGGAGTATGAACGCATGTGTGTGCACGTATGTGCACGTGTCCTGAGGACATGCCCATGCATGTGCACTGCGGTCAGTGTGAAGATAGACCATGTGCACATGTGTGTGTCTGTGAGCGTGTGGTGGGGACAGCCCTGCCTGGCCCTGGACAGCACTCAGAGTGGCTCTTTCCACAAACCCCTGGTCTCCCCTGTGCAGGGGCTGCTGGGCCAGGACACTGGAAACCTGCCCGGGGCCCTGCTGGGGCACAGAGCCCAGCTCCCAGAGCGGTCCTAGTCCCCACAAGAGCCAGCACCTTGGGGAAGTGCCGCTCACAGACCTGGTCAGCCACCCAGATTGTCACCGGGGCCTCCAGGACTCTGCTTTCCTTGTCAAAATACTTCTTTGCATCTTCTGGGAGGGAGTGTCTGGAAGAGACAGGGCACACTCGAATGCACTTCTATTGTTCATAGTTTGCAAAATGACTGTGACACTGACCTGAGCTGTGCTTCAGATCACGTGAGAGCTTCAAGACAGGTGAAACACATGGAATGTGAGATGATGAGATATGCCTGTGCTCACCTTCTGCACC
>NW_017731634.1:1413622-1418768 GCF_001890085.2 Hipposideros armiger | reverse complement strand
CCAGTTCTGGGCTCCTGCAACATGGTGAACTTGTCACCCTGCCCAGAGGCCACGAATGTCCCCCGGGCAGGGGAGGAGCAGGGAGGCCTCTTCTGCTTCAGGAGTCACCACCGTGACAGTCTGGTCCTGAGCCTGGGGTCGGTCGGCTGCTTCACCCTGCGTGAGTGGTGGCCAGGGTCCCTTGGTGTCCCAGGAAGGGGCTGCGTTAATCCGTTTGCTGGGAACATGGTGAGCTTTCATAAATTCTATAGTCAGGCCCATCCATGATCAGGAAAGTTTTCTTTAATTATACATCCACGGTTACCTTCTCCCGGCATCAGTTCCATTCTGTCCGTCACGGAGTGATGCTCACTGCTCCCTGGATGTGAGCTCTGACGTGTTTCAACATTTTAGAAAATTCTCAGCGAGTATCTCTTTAAATACTGCCTCTTCCTGACTCCAGTAGACAGGCTCGACCTCCTAACTCTGCCCTCCACAGCTTGTACCATTTCTTTCATGTTTGCATCTGTCTCTGTCTGCATTTAGAATATTTCTCTGGGTCTATCTTCTAGTTCACTAATTTTCTCTTCAGCAATGTCTACTCTACAGTTTAACCCTTGGATTGGGGTTTTATTTTCAATGATCATATTCTTACTTCTAGGAGTTTTATTTGGTTGTTTTTCTTTCTTTTTTTTAAATTGGAGAATTGGTGGAGGGGAACAGTGTTGGGAAATTTGGGAAGGGGACCAGACAAGTTGTTCTTCTTCAGTCTTAATTGTGGAGGGCGCCAGTCGCCATCTGGCTGCCTGTTGGCAGCTCGTGGCCTCTAAGCTCAAGGTGCTATGTTCAATCTTAGTTGCAGGTGGGCATAGACATCATCCCATGTGGGAGTCGAACCGGCAGCCTTGTTAAGAGCGTACCCTGTATCCACTGAGCCATCTGGGTGGCAGATCAGCTCAAAGTGCCAAGTTCAGTCTTAGTTGCAGGTGGGCATAGCCCACCATCGAACAGGCAACCTTGTTGTTAGGAGCACGTGCTCTCACCAGCTGAGCCATCCTGCCACCGGTTGGCAGCTCAGGGTCAACTCAGCTCGGGCGCAGCTCACTGGCCCATGTGGGAATTGAACCGGCAACCCTGTTGCTCAGAGCTCGCGCCCTTAAGCTAACTCTTAACCAGCTGAGCCACTCGGCCAGCCCTTATTTGGTTGATTTTCAAATCTACTTGATCTTATTCCTTCATGATGTTTTTCAAAGAATTAAGCAGGCTCCATCTACCCCTGCATCCTGCATTCACACCAGACATTTGTGGGACTTACATGTCCTTGGGTGAGATGGCCCCACCTCTAGCAAGGCCCATCAGGACAGGGAGTCCTGAAATGCACCCACACTTTCAACGCCCGTTGCACAGGCAGCTGGGCGTCCACGTGGGAGAGAGCCTGGCCCCACCTCACACCACAGGGTGAGCTGCCTGTGGGCTGAAGACCCAGACGCACAGCATGTCCACCACTTCCTGACCTTGGGGTAGGAAGAACGTGCTATAAAGACACACGTGTTACAAACCTCAAAGGAAGTGATGGGTAGACTTGCGAACATTAACATTAAGAGCTTTGATGTAGGGAGAGACTATAGACAGTGTGAGAGGACCGGGAGGCAGGACAGGCAGCGCCGCTACTGACCAAGTGCTCGTGTCCAGCATCTGAGATCCTCGTAGGAAAAATACGAAAAACACAAGGAACTCTATAGAAAAACGGGTGGCAATCTGTTGGCTATCTCACACAAAAGGAAACGGAAGCACCAGGTGTGACCGGGGTCGCCGGGCAGCACTGTCTCAGACGCTGCTGGTGGAGTGCAGACGGCACCATGTTGAAAAAGAACTTGACAGGAGCTAACAGAAGAGAAGCTACACTGGTGTGTGGAGCACACGCATGCGTAGGGTCGGGTGGCCCTGTGTGCCCCCGAGTGGCAGCTGGTGTGGCCCTGACAGGAGCCGCCGTCCGGGCGCCAACAGCAAGGAAGGCTCACAGTCAGCGTGGACCAGCCCTGAGCTCACGGGAGGAGGTCCTCGCTGCAGGCCTGGTCAGACACACAAAGGCTGGAACAGGGGAAACACCGCTGCCCATTGTGGCACTGGGCACAAGGATAGGGCACAGGAGGGAGGCAAGGAGGCAGAGACAGCGCCACTCAGGTCGCCGGTGCAGCAGGGACCCGGTCCTNGTGCTGTGGGGTGCTGTGGGACACTGTGGGTGCTGTGGACACTTTGGAGCAGTGTGGGCAGTGTGGTGTGTTGTGGGCTATTGAATCGTTTCTCTGCTGGACACACGCAGAGCAGAGGCTCTGGGTGGAGAGAAGAAGGAACAGGAGAGTGCTGAGCCCAGACGCACGGCAGACGTGGTCAGACCTGGATGGAGACGGCCAGCTGCCTGGAGCCGTGGGTGTCAGGTAAGAGCTCCCGAGGTGGCGGGGGCATAGCTGGAAGAGGCTCTAGTGGTTCTACTGACAGTTGAGGGAAACCCAGGCCTTGGGGGCCAAAAAAGGGGGTAAATAAAAGGGACTCCAAGTTGCATTTGTTTTGGATCTATGACAATGCTTGGGGAGCCTTGCTGGGGACAGGCCGTCATGGAGGGTTCAACTCCTTCCACATAGGAAATGGAAAGTCTTGTGGGATTTGAGGGCTGAGAAAGGGGAGGGAACTGTTCTTGGAAAGACTTTCCGAACGAAGGGCTAGAATAGAATAAATAGCACTTGATCAAACCAATAAAACCAAGAAAACTGAAAAAGAGGAAACAACATCGTAAAAGAAATAATGAACATAAACTGAGATGGAAGGAGGGAAACTGTGTCGGTTATTACGCTGTGTGAACGCACTACATTCTCCCACTAGAGGTGGAGAATGTGAGTCGGGTTGACAGACAAAGCCTGGCTCCTTGAAAGATGCAAAGTGATAAGAAAAAGGATGACTATGTGGGGGGTGAAGGGGACAAGGAGGCAAATGCCAGCCAGAGGAAAGAAGGCATGGCCTTGTTGTTACCCGCAGATCAGCTGGAATGTCGAGGTGATGCAAGCAGCAGGATAAAGAGGGAAGTCTGGCTCTGGCGAAAGGCACAACTCACGGTAAAAAAACTATAAACCCTCATGCACCAAACAATGAAGCAGCTGTAGAAAGCGCATCAGTTAGAAATGTAGGGAGAATGTCTCAAAAATACAATCACAATGGAAGGTTGACACAGGGAAGGAACGGGGAGGACACGAATAACGGGAATAATTATTACTAAATGTGTGTCCAGCCCATGTGCAAATCCACCGTTTTCATAAGCACACATCACATTTATAAAATCAACCTTGCCTTTGGTCACAAAGAAAACTTTAACAAAATAAAAAGTTTGCAGATCATATTCTCTGAACATAATTTAATAAACTTATAAATAAATGATAAGTAGTGAATAATAATTTTAACTACCTGGAAATTAAGAAAGACATTTCTAGCTATTAAGAACAAAGGCTGTGTGTGCGTGTGTGCGTGCGTGTGTGCGTGTTGGCTATGGGTGTTAACCATCTGTGACACCAAGTAGCCGTCCATGTGGGTGACATGAGCAGCTGCCTCACGTTGTGTGGGGAGGGAGCACAGAGGGGCGGGGACCCTGTGCCCAGGGAAGGCTCCGTGCCCCAGTGACCATGTGTGTAAAGCAGTTGTGGGACACTCACTGTCGGGCACTGCTGATTCTTAAACATGACTTTGAACCTGGTCTGGATGGCTCCTGGGATGACCGGGGAAAAGATGATGGGCACCTTGATGGAGCTGAAAGGTCCAATCTCACCCTCTGTTATCTGCTCGGAGAAACAAAGGCCACAGGGCCAGTCAGCCTTCCTGTGTACGAAGGCACCTCCCACTGTCCCCACCACGGGCCATTTCACTGTGAACCTGAGTGGCGGCAGGACCCACGTTCCTGGGATGTCCTCCTGGCCACGCAGACACTGGTCCCAAGCCTGACCCTGCCCTGTGAGGACTTACTGTCCAGGACCCCAGCCAAGGGGAAGAGGCAAAGCGCAGCCTGAACCCCTCCCCAAATGCTGCCCCTCCCGTGTGTGCACTGCTCTCCTTAATGACCCCCCAGCCCTTGTGCGTGCCCTCTCCCCATCCTACGACACTGGCCTGGGAGGCCCTGCACCCAGGAAACCGCCACTATTGCTGTGGTCCTGGCAGACCCCAGCTTGGGACGGGGAGGCTGGATGCAGACAAGGCTGCCCGCTGCCCAGAGGCTTCATGTCCAGTGGCAAGTCCAGCGCTGGTCAATGGAGGGGCTGCCTGGGGGAGGTGGGTCAGCAGGTCAGGAGGCTGTGGCTGGAGGAAGGGGAGCCTCACTGACCTTGCCCAGTGAGATCTCCGTCAGTTCCTCGTTGGGGGGCATAGTCACAAGGGTGGTCACTCCCTCTGATTCTGGAAGAGAAGGGGCTTCAGATGTGAGGATTGGCTGGGCAGGGAGAGGATAGCTGTGCGCAGACCCACCAGAGACACAGCCACCCCCCCCCACCCCCACCACTGTCCTCCTGGAGCCATGGGGCCCACAGGGGAGTTGAGGTGTCAGGGCGTGACCTGGCCCCTCCATCTCCTGGGTTACCTGCGGCTATGGATTTGGGGGCACTTGCAGGAAGCTGGGTTGGGACGGGGTGAGGGGGCGGGATTTTCCCAAAGCCCCAGGAGGGAAGGAACTGGCCCCTGGGGGGGGTGCAGTGGCCTAAAGGCTGAAGCCTGAGTGCAGTGAGCAGGAGAAAAGAGGGACAGAGCAGGGAGTCAGCCCTTCAGCGTTTGCTTTGAAGCAGGAGGAGACGGGAAAGTGGGGTCAGGAGGGGTTCTGTGTGAAGATGAGGAAACGTCAGAATGAGTGTCTGACGAGAATGCCAGGCGGAGACAGAAAGACGGGGGCGAAGAGGGGAGAGGCTGCAGGAGTGTGGCCTTGGGGCACAGGCCCAGGCCCAGGGAGGGGGCAGCCAGCTCCCCACCATCTGGAGGGCGGACACTGTAGGGGTGGGAGCCCTCTCCTGATGTCCGCCATTTTCTAGCGACCTAGTGGAGCTAAGTCCTGAAAACTTTTAAATAATATCATCTTTTAAGAATGCATTTTATAATCAAATTTTGTAGCCTTATCTTTCACAGATACTTGGTTTTGTCT
>NW_017731634.1:1407651-1410907 GCF_001890085.2 Hipposideros armiger | reverse complement strand
CCTGCCGGCACTCCTGCCCCTCCCGCCCCTCCATCCCAAGGCTGCTGCGCCCCGGGGGCAGGGCTCCTCAAATGTCCCAACAAGGACCTTCCAGGGCAGCAGGAGGACGACCCTGAGGCCAGCCTGGAGGTGCAAAGTTGGGGAGCTCCTGTAAGTCTCCTGCCCCCTTAAACACAGATGTGGATCTCAATCCCGCCACTGCCAGCGTTTATGTGTATATATGACCATTTGTCATTTACTGTCGCTTAAAACCATATTCCTGGAAAAATACGCACTCTGGCTCCACACGGGCACATCAGAGCCTGGGGGAGGTGGGTGGGCGCTGGGGGCTCCTGTGGGCAGCCCCGGGCCCTTGGACCCCGCTGCCCATCTCACCTGCGGGGTGGCCCTCGTCCGGCCCCCTCTGGCTGGGCACATCCACCAGGGGGGACTCGTTGCCATCCAGCTGCTGCTCAGAGAAACTGGAGACAATTTTTTCATAAAAACCTCTATCTTCGTATGTGAAGACGCTGCTCTGAAAAGAGACATGCCGCCTTTGCTGGAAGTTTGCCCACCTTCCCCTCCCGACGGCCCAGACCCAGCTGGCTCTGTGCAGAGCCTGGCCTGACTGGTTCACACCGATGATGGGGGGACCCCCATCCCATCCCTCCCTGGGGGAGACTCATCCAGGGCCTTTGCTGACTCCCCTCACTGCGGTGGACAGAGCGACTAGTTTGGATCTGTGTTTCAAAACGGCCAAGTTTCTCTTACCCGTCCTCACCCCCAAATGACCCCCCAGGGGCGCTGGCTGTGCCAGATGGGATCCCTCGAGGTGCTCTGAGGACATTTCCAGTCACTCAGTGGTACGTTGGCACACCATTCCCACGAAGGACCAAGGCCCACATTGGGAAGGGTNGTGGCAGGAACTTGAGCTGCACAGAATAGGACGACAGGGCCTGGATGTAGCCAGTCTCAGGCAGCAGCTCCATGTGGCCCCTGAGCTCCTTGCACACCTCAAGCTTCAGGCGCAGGGCTGCTTTTGACCTGCAGCTCAAGGGACGCAAAGGGACCCAAGATGGGACACTGTGGTGTTTAATCCTCTGAGGGATTTTAGTTCTCACCACCCAGTCACCCAGGGTGCACGCTCAAGCCAAGCCAAGCCGTGCCTTGACATGCGAGTGGGTCCCTGGGGCCCTGCTTTTAGAGGCTGGTTTTCCTGCACTGAAGTCTGCTGAGGCTTCTTACAATGGAAACACCACAACTGGGATCGGCCCTTGTTGGTTCTCAGTAGCCTGAGTGTTTTCTGGGAAGACCCCTGACAGGCAGATGCTGGGTGCAGTGGCCCCCTCACCCGCGCTGGCATCTGCCCCCTCCCACCCCGTTACAGGCCTGGGACAGGCTGGGTGCCACACACCAGCCCAAGCTCTGTAGCCTAAGCTCTGCAGGACACTCGGGAGGCCCCTGGGCAGCCCCGCCTTGGTCAGTGACTGCAGCTCCCCTAAATCTATCCCTATTTCCAAACCAGGATCAGCTAGAGGACCTGCCACGTGGGAACCTGCTTCTAGTCAATGCCTCCAGCTCCCCAGGCCACGCCCCCGTCCGGGCACTCCTGGAGCCCCCTCCTCCTACGTGAGGCTCTCCCCCTCCCCTGCCGGCCCTAAGTCTCTACCAGGTCAAGTAAGGAGGCCCACCCCTCCTCACACAGCCTGGTCTTCTCACCCCACAGGTGGAATGACCTCTAAGCTACAGGAAGAAAGGCGGAGGGCTGCCCAGCTTGGTGAGGGAGCTGCTTCCTGGTCCGCCTGGGAACTGTGGGCCATGGTCCAGAGACTTCCAGAACCTTCCGGCTTCTCCTCAGAATGCCGTGGCTGACCCTGCTAGACTGGGGCTGCTGGGGCCTTTGTCACCCAGGGCCCTGAGTCCATAGCGATCCAGAAACAGAAGCTGATGGACATGGCGGGTCCCCTGCTCACCGTGACTGGATGAGGATGGAGTCCCGGTACAGCCGGTCGAACATGCATATCTTCAGGTCTACGCTGGGCTTTGGCACCCAGACCGGTACATCAACAGCAACACCGACGGCTCGGAAATACAACTACATTTGAATATGTGAATTCAACAACACAACATGGGTTTCTGTCAGCAAAGCAGTGTTAGCACAGAGCCCAGCAGGAACGCCTCATGACTCTCCCCCCCATGGGAGGCTGGTAATTGACCGAGCCATGCTTCTGCCTCCTGGCACTTTTCATAGTGTCCCATTGAAAGCTATTATCAACACTTTCAAACAAAGGAAGCTAGAACTGTAGTGATTGTCATGCGCCCATCACGCAGCTTCACAATTACCAACGTTTTTAGCTGTTTAAGAAAACCCGTTCACTACAGGACAATGCATCACCCAGAGAGCACATGTCATGAAACCTTCACAGCTAATGCCAAATGGAAGCTCAGACGTCTCCAAGGGACGGGGAAGTGGGGGCACATCTCTCCCCTCCACTGTGGACCCCAGCACGCCGCTCCCAGTCCAACTGAGTCCTCCTGGGCCTTGGGAGTTTGGGGCTCCTGGGTGTCCTGTAGGGGGAGCTGTGCACAGCAGCCCTTCAGGCTGAGACAGTGACCACCCCTTCTAGACCCACAGCCCACAGGACTGGGTGGGGGGCACGGATGGGGGACTGCTCCCCTATCTACAACCTGTAGGACCTATGACAGCCATCAGATCTTAGGCCACAGGGTTGCCAAAACATACAACCCGTTTCGAGGGGCCAGAGACAGGAAAGAGCACAGAACAAAGAGAAAACGCCCAGGGAAGTGGAGTTGCAGGGAGAGTCGGGACAGTCTGTCTCACATAGAGGCCATGCTGGGCTCGTAAACGGTTAATGACGGCCGGGGGGCTGCAGCTTGGAGAGGGCCTGGGAGGCCCAGGAGCAGCGTCCTCACTTCTGTCAGGTGATGACTAGAAAGCACCTGAGTCAGTGGCCAGGAAGCAGGCGACAAGGTGACACAGGACATGCCAGGATGAAGAAAGACCCGCGGCTTGGAGGACAGAGGAGGGAAGTGCCAGAGGGTCCATGACGCAGGCGTGCAGCCAGCAGTGGAAACCCCGTGTCAAGAGGCGTCCAGCCAGGACAGGAAAGAACGGAGGACCGGTGTGTCCCGGTGCCACAGAGAGGAAGGGCCAGCCTGCACTGGGGCAGCGTCCTCAGACTCTGGCAGGGAGGGGTCCACAGGTGGGCAGAAGCCAGAACCTGTCACCAGGGGCCCATCTCAAGAAAACAGGCAG
>NW_017731634.1:1404698-1405782 GCF_001890085.2 Hipposideros armiger | reverse complement strand
TGCAGCACTGGGGACGCACGTAATGGCACCGAGCTGGGCACTCAGAAATGGCTAGGACAGTAAGTTCTGTGCTGTGAGTATTTTACCACAATGAAAGCCTGAGGAAGAAAAAAAGAGACTTAAGAACATAATAATGAAATGCAATGTGTGCTCTTAACTGTATCCTAGCTCAGAACATAACGGTTATAAAAGGAGGCTTGGGGACAGCAGGGTACATTTGGTTGTGGCCTGGGTAACACATGATAATTAGCAATGTCACTGTCCTTAGTGTAGGACACCAGACTGTGTGGCCCCTTCCCAAGCCCTGTGGCCTTGCTCTCCCGCATTGCACTCTCATGCTGCCCTTGTGTGGGGCAGCGTCTCTGCCCCAGTGATGGGAGGCATCGCCAGGTGACTCGCTCTGTGAGATGGGGGCAGGCCAAGGGGGGGCTCCCGTCGTCTGAGCAGCTCATGCCAGCAGCCACCCCCTCCCCAGCTCACCTGTGGCCGGGCACAGCGCTGCCCAGACAAGCCCAGCCTGGACCAGCCAAACCAGCGCTGACCTGCACTCCTGCAACCACAGCACACAAGCTGGTCGCTGGTACGAGCTGTGAATTTAGGAGCCATCTGACAGCAGCATCGTGTGGGAAGTGTGACCAGTCCAATTAGAGGACAACGAGATGGTGGTTTCTGGAGGAGAATGTCCTTGTCTTACAAGGGGGTGTGACTACCACAAAACTGCTAATTTGCGTGGGTGTGGACCGGCCACAGGAGGCAGGGTGGCAGCGAAGCAAACGCTGATAATGGGCCAGGTGGGGGTGTGCGGTGCCCGCCCTCTGCGTCTCACTGTGCTGGAAGTGCTCGTGCTCGGGAAAAGGGACAGCGAGACAAGACAGGAGGCGCCAGCAAGACAAGAAGGGGGAGCCACACGAGTGGGAGAAATTCGTGAAGCGTGTGTTGATGTGTATGTGCTAACACCCAAAACACACGAAGAGCCCGTTGCACCCCACAGCAAAACCAGCGATCCAAGATAGAAACAGGCAAGGGCCTGAACGGACATTCCTCCCAAGAGGACACACGGATGGCCACAGGTCCATGAAAAGAC
>NW_017731634.1:1400349-1403878 GCF_001890085.2 Hipposideros armiger | reverse complement strand
TTTATCTTTTCAACTATTTCACATAACAAGTTAATCCCCTTTTCATTGTTAGGCAGCTTGAAAGTCAAGTGCAAATACATCAAGGTTTTACTCTTCGTTTTCAAACCAGGCATTAACCTAAAGTCACTTAGGACGAGCACTCCGCAGACTGACAGGAAGCTGAGGACCCAGGGCCCCTGCAGGCCGGGAACTTACTCGCTCTCCTTGAGCGTGGCCAAGATTTTCGCCTGCAGAGCTCTCTCGTTCTCCAGCTCGGTGCACAGGCGCCTGGACACCGCCTGCAGGCGGCCCACAGCTGCACTGGAGTGCCGCGGCAACAGCGGAAAAAGAGTGGGGAGATGCGTGTCAGAGCCTCCGTCATGGAGCAAGTCCCCTGCTCCCTCCAGGCTGCCGGCCCCCAGACCTCCCCACTTAGGCTCAGCGATGCCCTCCCCCGGCCCTTTCATTTCAAGGGGACATCGATGTGCACTGGCCACTGGGAAGGCAAGCAGTGTGGCATCAAGGAACGTGTCCACTTCTTATAGGCAGGTTCCCAGCCTTCTCAGGGGAGCTGACCCCTCAGACTCAGTTCCCACTAGAGACCCCCGCCTCCCCAGCCACGCAGCTTCTGCAGGCCTCTTCTTCCTCTCCAAGGATGGGGAGCCAGTTCCCTGGGTGGCCAGCCTCTCAGAGCAGCAGGCCACTGGGTGTCAGGCCAGGAAGGCCCCAGCACACTGGCCGAATCACTAGAAGCAACTGGGTGGTCAAAAGGCCCCCGAGAGACTGTGACAGCGCGTTCTCTCACTGCGTTTCCCTAGTCCCTCCCCGGCAGATGCAGAGACCCTGAACCCAGTTATGTTTTGAGACACCACCGTTTCATGGGGATGCGGAGATGAGCAGCACAGGTACAGGTGGGGGCAGGGGGCGGGTGGATGGACACAGGCGCACCGCCCCAAGACGCCCCCAAGGGCAGGACACATAGGACCTAAAGTGACACTGCCGAGCCCTGGCTGTGTGAAACTGTGGGTCTGCAGGCACGTGACCGCCTCACCTGGGCAAGCCAGTCCTGATGTCTCCCCTAACCTCCCCCACTGTCCCCTAACCTCCCCCACTGTCCCCTCCCCTCGGTGGCTCCCGGGGTTTCAGATGTTCCCACTGACCGAATGCTCCTTCCTAGTTACTGCATAGCAGCTTGTTTTTGTCACTCAGGTCCCAGCCTGGAGGTCACCTCCTCAGGGAGCCCTCCCCTGGCCACCTGCTTCAAAGTGACCGCCCCTCCTGACCCCACGGCCGCTGGCTTCCTGTCCTTGTGACCACTTGACTCTTGGTGTCCATTCTGGGTTGTGTCTGTTTCGCACATTGGAGGGAGGNAAAGAAGGTTTGGAACTTGTGCCTTTTTCTGGAAATAGGTTCCCTAAGACTAAGCAGCACAGTTCAGAATTGTCCCAACCCTTGTGCCCCTTGGCCGTGTCCCTCTGTGGGTGGCCGACCACTGAGGCCCAGTGATTAGAAACAAGTGCGGAGGAAGCTGGGGTGATGGCGTGCACGTGGGCTCCCAGGGAGGCTCTGGGAGGGGGGAAAGGAGACCGGCTTGGAGGAGGGTGGCAGCTGGGCAGTGGTGGCTGGCGTGGAGGGTATGGGAGGCTGGAGGCCGCAGGAGCAGCTGGGGAGGCCTCAGGGCAGCAAACCAGGTCGCTGGGAGGGGGTGACACTTGGGAGATAAAGACGGATGAAAAGACACAGCCCAGTGTCGAACTAGGAGTGATTTATTAAAGGTACAAAAGGGTTACCTGGCACGACTTATAGTCTTCGTTCCAAAGGCCGGAGATTTCCGGCTCAGCCAGCGTTTCGTCCTCCCAGTTGGCACTCCCGGGGTCCCCCTGGACAGACTCACTGGAGATGCATTTCACTAGATGAGCGTTTTCGAGGTGTGTGAAACCGTCGTCCTCCTGCAGTCGGGGAGAGGAATGCAGAAGTTAATTACAGAAATTGGGAAGCACACACATCAGCAAGGAAGTGAGTCGTGGGAACCCCGGCCGGCTCTGCTCCGCTTGTTCCTGTAGACGAGCACGGCTGCTTTGTAACTGTTTCCGTTTAAAATTCAATTATCTTTGTAGGTCGCGACCCATTTTTTTTCAGTGTCCACACAGGAGCGCATGGACAGTCTAATTTGGGGCGAGCCGTCATCCTCTTCACCCCTTTGCTGCTTCTGCTTTTCCCCGCAAAAAGCCACACCTGGGAAAGCCCTCATGGTTATCAGGACAGAGCGACGGCTGGGCAGCCCACGGGGTACATGGGACTGGAATTGAGGACACAGATGGGGCTGCGTGGCTGTGAGTGTGAGAAGGGCTCCCCGGGAAGCTCACGGTGGCTGGAGTGGGGGCAGGGGCGGCTCCTGGGGCAGCTGGTGAGAGAGGCAGCTGGGGCAGCCTGTGAGAGAGGACGGAGGACGAAGACAGCTGTGTGTGAGCTCAACCCCCAGCCTGGGCAACAGGGAAAGACCTAAAACGCACTCGGAGCAGAGTGAGGACCCCACAGGGCCTGGAAGTAGCCTGAGGGGAGCTGCTGGCAGCTCATTTGTCAGGAGCCAGTGACCTTGACCTTCAGATTTGGGGACACAGCACAGCAGCAGAGGTGTCAAGCCATGCTCAGAAGGGGGTCCTGACGGCTCTGCCCCACACCCTCAAGGAGAGGCAAACGGGTCACCTACCCAGGCACAGAGCCCACCCTCAGTATGAATGAATGAATGAATGAGTGAATGAGTGAGTGAATGACAGGAGAGCTGCCCATCTCCAGGGGTGGTTAAGAGTCTCTGGAGCCAGGTGATAACATGCATGTGGGGTGAATGGGGCACAAATCTGCCCCTGTCCTGTGTCTGACCTGCAGTCTTGGCCTGGCTTTGTTCACTGGGGACGGGTAAGGTGACCGAGCGTCTCCTAGCAGGAGACGCTGTGGCTGTGGGCTCCCCTCCCCCACACACAGAGGTGTGCCTGGGGGCGGCTCCTGTGGCAGACACGGCACAGTGACCTGGGTCTTGTCGCCTTGCACCTGAGCCAGCACCCGGGAGAGGCCAGCTCCCAGGTGGAGCTTGACACTGCAGAGTCCCTCAGAGGGAACCATGGGGACATCAGAACACACACAGCCACCAGTGGGGCCACCTGGCGGGGACACGAGGCCACGGCAGCCGCCCTGGTGAAGAACACGCAGAGCACAGGGAGAAGGAGGCATTGCTTGTTTCTGGGTTCTAGTTGGGGGGAGTTAGGCATCAACTCGAAGTCCTGTCCCCACGACGCCCGGGGCACCTGTGCCAGAGGCCCCTTTGCTCCTTGGAGGGCTCACCACTGGGTAGCAGGGAGCGGCTGTGGCGGCCTTCCCTTCGCAGACCTCGGCAATGTAGCCCCAGGTCCTGTCCCTCAGGGCCAGCCGGGCTGCCGTTTTGGCGAGAGAAGGCAGCCTCCTCTTCCTGCTCTCCTGCGCAGCCTCGTCCTTCAAAATCCGACTCACAATCTCACGCTTTCTGAGCCTCTGCTCCTCCTCGAAGGCACTGGGG
>NW_017731634.1:1395591-1399419 GCF_001890085.2 Hipposideros armiger | reverse complement strand
CCATGGGCCAGAATCGCCTCCTTCTCTGCTTGGGCCTTCTGCTCAGCCAGCTCTGCCTTGGCCTGGCCCCATGCTTGAAATTTCCGGAGCGTTTCCTTGGGAACAGAGAACACAGAAGTTACAGCATTAGCACATGCGTGTGCACACCTGCACATCGGAGCTTCCTATTGAACAGGTGCTCAGTCACGGCCAGGCTCACCGGGCCCCACCTGCTGCCCTGCCCTCCTCAGCCCTCGGGGCTCTGCCCGAAGCTCTGCCCGCCTGGCCCGCTCGCCTCCATGCCCTCGGCATTTCCCGGCCACCCGGGCTTTCTTCCCGGCATGCTCCTTGCCTCTGAGCCTTTGCAGGTGCTGTTCCCCAATTCCCCCTCTCTGATTTCCTGGCCTAACTGTGTACCCTCAGGCCCCAGGAGATGTCACTTCCTCCAAGCAGGCCCCAACCCCAGCACACGGCCATGGGGAGCTGGTCCCCTGGAGCCTTGTCATTGCTCTCCCCACAGGACTAGGCCCCAGAGGACCGGGCCGCAATGCTTTCCTCCTGCCTGACTCTGGTGCCAGGCTGGTGCCAGCACAGACCTGTGGGTGAGAAGCCTGGGATGGGTGATGGTATGTCCTCAGGGAGACAATGAGTGACACAGGACTCTCCCGAGGAGCAGGGGTTTCGGGGGGCGGGGTGGGGCGGGGCTGGGCAGGCAGACTGCAGCCTGGACGGAGGTCCTGCCTGGACAGCTCCTAGAGGCTTGCAAGGGGCCCTGAGGGTGTCGGAGGTGAGGCCGCTGGATGTGCACGTGCACGTAGGCACCTACCCGGTTGGCGGTGATGTTTTTCTTCAGGGCCAGCACGGCGTCCATGCGCCTCCTCAGGTGCTCGCGGGACTCCATCTCCTGCTGCCTGACCTGCTCGCGAGCCCTGGGGAGGCACAGGCTTGGGCTGCGGGTCCAGCAGTGACAGGGCTGGGAGGAGCCCTGGGTGCTAGTCACATCCACCAGGGAGGTAACTAAATGTGACAATATGAAAGGTGGTGGACCGAGTGCTGTGGCTGAAGGGGAGACGCCAGAAACAGGGTCTGAAACACGTGCGTCTGGGCGAGAGGCTGATGAAGATACACAGGCAAGCAGCTTAACACGCAAAACACAGATGTATCTTTTCTGGATGGTGAGGTGATGATTTGATAATAAAATGTGAGGATTTGGGAACACAGGCAGGTGAGCTCCGGGATGGACAGGGCGGAGGGTCTGGAGAGGACGCGCTACCTGCCCAGCGAGGCCTTCAGGAACTTCACGGCCGTCCTGTGGTTCTTCCTGGCATCTTCCACCAGCTTCTGGTGCTGCAGTCTCTGCTCCTTCTGCAGATACGTGGACCTCCTGCAGTGACGTGGGGCGGCGGGGGGCGGGGGAACAGAGCCATGTGGGGTGTCTGCTCTCCAGCACGCCCGGCCCGAGAGGGAGCAGGCGTCCCAAGGAGCTGTGTGCACATGTGCGGGGGACAGAGGGACACGGGGCAGAGCTGGCACCACAGGCAGCGCGGCAGTAAATGACTAGGGGAGGTTTCAGCCAGGGGGACATGGGCTGGGCCGGGAGCCTGGGAAACCCAGGGACCAGGACGAAGTGGGTGAGGAGGGTGGGATGAGGACCCTGGGGGACTTGGATCCACGGAAACAGCAAAAGATCTGGCAAGGGGTTGAAGGAGGTGGGAGGTGGGGCCCCTGGATGAAGATGGAGGCGCGGTGTAAGGAGGTGGGATGGGGAGCAGAGGGGACACACACACACACACACACACACACACACACACGTGAGAGGAGGCGCCCCCTTCAGTGGAGGAGTGCCAGGTCCCATGGCTTGTGACACACCTGGGGATGCCTGCCTGCCCTTGCCCAGGAGCCTGGGAATGGAAGCGTGCTGGGAACTGAGCCTCAGCGAGGACAGCAGCAAAGGGACAGCCAGAGCGAGGAAGCGGGAAGGGGTGTCCGGAGGAAAAGCCATGTGAGGTCACTGTGAGAGTGACTGGCCAGGGGCTGGCGGAAAGGGCAGGACTCCGGCTTTGGGGCCACAGACAAGCTGGCTGAGGAGGAGGGTGCAAGGGGGGCTGAGGAACAGTGAGGCCAGGGGCCTGCAGGCCGGGCCGCCTACCTGACCCTCAACCGCCGGTTCTTCTCCGCCTTCGCCCAGGCCTCCTTCTCCTTGCCAAGCTGCTCAGCCGCCCGCGCCTGGAGGCACCTCCTGGTGGCCTCTGCCTGCGCTCGAGCAGACTCCCGGACACCCTCCAGCTGCCCCTCCTGGATCTCAATGTGCCACATGACGTTCCTTGCAAAGGAGAGGTGTTTTTGTTTATGTGGGCAAAGGGGCTGGTGATTAGACCGTGCCCTCTGCGGAGCGTCAACCCTAGGGATCTGGGGGGGGGTCCAGGCACCGAGGCTGGACAAACACCCTGGGCGGACACTGCACACCTCTGACAGCTCAGCTCCTCCTCCTCTGAGCCCTCTGGGCCTACACTGGCCGAACACCGAGGCTCTGCCTTCAGTCCCAGCACCGTTCTTCACTTTCAGATACTGGGCTCCCCGGACAACATGGCCGGGAGCATCTCGTGTGCCAGAGTGCTCAGGGAGAGACAGGCGCACGTCAAGAGGATGAGGAAACAGCTTGAGAAAGGCCCCCTGGCCTGGAGCAGCACAATAAAGATTAGGACCCTGAAGGGAAGAGAAGCCTGAGAGAGAGTCGATAAACACACGCAGACAAGACAAAGTCGTCTTTGACAGTAGAAAGCGAGAAGGGCGATGAAATTCGAAGTCACCCTGTGTCACTGTCGTCATAATTGATTCAGGTGAGAAACACACATGGATGCAAAACCAGGGTGTGAAAGGGGGTGAGGATGGGGGTTTCCAGAGTCAAAGTAGCTACCCACAAATTATGTGTTAATTTCCAAAAGAAAAATGTAAGTCTGCATGAAGAAACCTGGCAGACACCACCTCCATCCGGAGATCAAATCCCCTGACTGGAAATGGGACCTCTGTCATCAGGTACTTCGAGGTGAGCACGCCCGGGAAGGACATGGCGTCACCAGGGGCAGTGGGTGCGTCCTAGCCAGCGGTCACAAGGAAACACCACACAGAGATAGCTGAGGGATCTTTACTGGCCCATAGTCTTCAGAAAGGTCATGAGTGTCATGGAAGGACTGAGGGGTCTTCCCGACTGGAGACAGGACAACTCCATGCAGCTCCCAGATAGGACCCTCTTGCTATAAAGGATGTCACTGGGATGACAGGGGCCAGGGGGAAACAGGGTTCTTTGTGCTATTTTTGCAACTCTGTAAGTTTGATTGTTTCAGAATAAAAAAATTTTTTTGTAAGTAAATGGACCATCACAGCACCTGACAAGGGCAGGGTCCCAGGCGTTTTGAACCTTGAGTAAAGTCCACTGCCCAGCGCGGAAGCTGGTTGGTGGGCCCGGCCTCGTGGCCGGCTGTCCTAACCAGGACCATGGAATGGCCAGCCGTTCTTCCTTGCTCCTGGACCCACCATCCTCATCAGCTCCCCCTTGTCCCCTTCCCTCTCCCGACTAGTCCACGAAGGGTGTGTTGTGACAGCCCAGAGACTGGTTCTGGGTGTGACGGGTGGATTTGTGGGGGGTGGGGGTCAGCTGCGGTAAGTGAAGCTCTCACAGCACAGGGTGGCCTGCAGCCCACTGGCTGGCACGCCCAGCACCCATTCCTGGCCCTCTCTGTGCCTCTTGCATGGCAGGACTGGAAAGCTCAGAGCATGGTTCCCAGCGCCCTGGGGTGAGGTGAAGACTCAGGGCCCACAGCCCCCGAGGAGCTCCCTGATCCTCATCTC
>NW_017731634.1:1390362-1395436 GCF_001890085.2 Hipposideros armiger | reverse complement strand
TCCTCTTCCTGCTCTCCTGCGCAGCCTCGTCCTTCAAAATCCGACTCACAATCTCACGCTTTCTGAGCCTCTGCTCCTCCTCGAAGGCACTGGGGGAAACACAGACGGCTGCGATGCATGTCCCACCCCCGCAGCACAGGTACCGCTCAGCATGTGCCCCAGGCTCCCGGGAGGGCTGCCAGGCCGGACCCAGGACTTGAACCCCTGGCCCGGTCTAGTTCACACAATAAACCTTGACCTCCCACCTCTGGTTTCTAGGCTGGCAGCCAGGGTAACCCCACCGAGGCACACACCAAGGGCGCATCAGGGCTGAGGCCAGTCATTCATTCACTCATTCACTCATTCATTCCAGCTGTTCCTCGCTCGCGCCTCCTATGTGCCAGGCCTGCACCAGGCTAAGGGACTCAGATGGGCAGAGCTGCCCCCAGGAGCCCCCAC
Source organism: Hipposideros armiger (assembly GCF_001890085.2). Classification (NCBI taxonomy): domain Eukaryota; kingdom Metazoa; phylum Chordata; class Mammalia; order Chiroptera; family Hipposideridae; genus Hipposideros; species Hipposideros armiger. Next base: position 1,394,998 of record NW_017731634.1, on the reverse strand, counting down.
CAGGGCGGGGTGATGGCAAAACTCTGGAAGTGACACTCAGGGCACTGCGACATCCCAGAGGAGAGGACCAGGAGGCCACACCTGGGCAGATTCTAACAGCAAGCATGATGCAGGACGCGGGGTTGGGGGCTGGGGGTGTTTCCCAGCCCTATAGGACAAGGCTGGAGAGGGACAGGGCACAAACCTGGGCTTTGGGTCTCAGGAAGCCAACACTGAGCCGGCAGGCCCAGGGGGAACCTCACATCTCTGGGTGGGGACAGCCTGGGGAGCCGTGTATGGGGACCTTGCAGGGCAAAGGGGGGTCTCAGGGTGAATGCCGAGGGTGCGGGCTGCACTGAGAAGGCAGCACTGAGTGCAGGTTTGGGGGAGAACACAAAGTGATGCCCGGGAGGGCTGTGCATTAAGGGTGAGCCCAGGCAGCTGGCAGCCCCGAGGAGGGGACAGGAGAGCGGAGGGCGGAGGGAGTGAGCAGAGTGCAGGCCTTGGAGCAGCTCCTGAGGGACCAGGCCAGGAGCCCAAGGGGGAGGGGCCTGCGAGGGGCTGGCTGGCGACAGGGCAAAAGGGCTGTGCTCTGAGGTCTGTAGAGTCCCCCCTGTTGGGGTGTGGAGGGAGGGGCTTGGCAGGAACTGGGCGGGGAGAGTTGGAGGCCCATTCCCTGTCCCACAGGCCCCATCTTCAAGGGGGAGGCCCAGGGAGAGACAGTGCCGCCCAAGGCCCTCACTGTTTCTGGGCCTCCAGCTCCCGTTGCCGGCGTTGATGGAAAAGGTGCTTGAAAGCGTCCCCGCCATGGGCCAGAATCGCCTCCTTCTCTGCTTGGGCCTTCTGCTCAGCCAGCTCTGCCTTGGCCTGGCCCCATGCTTGAAATTTCCGGAGCGTTTCNTCTGGGGCTGTGATGTGCGGCGTGGTGATACCGCGGAGCTGTGGACAGGGCCAGAGCCTCTGCACGAGCCCAAGGCCCCTCTGACTGGGGCCTGCAGTCTGGGCTGTGCCCTGGGAAGGGTTTGCCGGGAGCTCTGGGGACCTGTGCTGGGACGGAAGCCCCATGGAGAGCTGGCCCTGGTCCCTCCACCCTCATTCCAGGGCGCACTCTTCCCAAAACAAAGCTCCCAGCAGAGACATCCCGAAAAAAGCCGGCTCAGGTGTCAGGTCTTGGAGCTTACCGAACATTTCTTTGTTGAACACTTCAGTGGGACAGAAAACCTGCCGGTCTGAGCCAGAAACGAGACACTTCCTTCCAGATCTTTGTTTATCTAAAAAAAATGGAACCCACCACTGTGAACATTTTCACTTTACCCAGTGACACATGTGATGTCTATGTAACCACAGCCTGGGCCCGCCCGCCGCCCACCGCCTGCCAAGCTCGAGTGGCCCCAGAGGGAGGGGTCAGCAGAACATGGCCAGCAGGGTCGCACACTGACCGGCAGGGCCTGTGGGAACCCTAACACACCCACTCAGACCACAGGGCACGCACAGGTCACAGCTGCCAGCCGCCATGACTGCCCAGCATGTAGGAACCTGGGGATGCGTTTTAGAAATAGCAAATGAGCCCTGTGTGGTCCCCAGAGAAGCCCTGTGTCCAGAGCCCAAGGAGCAGCAGGGATCCGATGCCACTGGCTCACAATACTGAGAAAAGCCCCCTTTTACATCCTCTGGTTTGGAACCGAGACACTCACCTTGGGCTTGAAGGTGACGAGCACTTCGCAGGACATCCCAGCTGACATGGGACCAGGGGGATCAAAGCTGTGGGCACAGCACGCAAGTGACCACGTCTCCACGCAAGGTGGCCACTCGCTCACCACACAGATGACACGGCCGGCCCGGGGCTGCCTGGCGCTGACCTTGAGCTGTCTCTCTGGCTCCCTCCCTCCCCCGTCCTGGGCCTGTGACCCGCTGTCTCCCCGTAGCAGCTCACCGGAGGTGCTCAAGTGACATCTGAATGTCTGCTGAGTGAGTGAGTGGATGAGTGAAAGGAGGGAGGGAGGGAGGGGGAAGGAGGCAGGAGAAAAGTCCCTAGGGGCCAACTCCAGAGGGAACGGATGCAGTGGGTTAGCAGCTGCCACAGTTGCCCTGGGGACATGTGCCAGGCCTGGAACCAAGGACCTGGGGTTTTAATACCAGTGTGAGTGGAGGGAGCCAGTGAGGGAGCTGGAACTGAGCCCCATTTTTAGTGAAAGATCCAGAGACAGAGCCCTGCTTCTGGAGAGACAGGGTGGGCGGGACTTGGCCTGGAGCCTGGGGGACTGAAAGGAGCTCCCCAGAGAATTTCTGACACGAGCTCTGAACCCTCAGACCAGGACGCATGTGAGTTCTAAGCGAGCCTGAGAAAACCAGGGCACACACACTGCAGCGGCACTCAGGACACCAGAGATGGGACCCCCAGGAGCCCGAGGACTGCCAGGTTAACGGGAGGGACAGGCTGGGGCAGTGACCGTCTCGTCCTCGGAGGTCCTGGTCTGAGGTGGCTGGACCCGCCCACAGCGATGCCCTGTGCTCACTCGACGTGGACGAAGTCCCGGAGATGTGGCTCCACGCCCTCCAGCTTGCAGTGGTTAATCGTGTAGGAGGCGTTGACCAGCGTGATCGTCTCCCTGTACACCTTGCCGACATCGAAGTCCTAGGGAGCCAGAGGCTGTCGCTCAGAGCTTCCTGGGTGCCCCCTCACATGCCATCGGAAGAGGGATGGTCATGTCCAGTGACAAGCGTGATAACCTGATGACCGTCCCACGGGAGGGGGCAGGACACTTCCCAGGCTGCCTGTCCATGAGGGGTGCAGGGCAAGGGGGCCTGGCACATAGGAGCCGCCCCAGAGGACCACAGTGGGAACAGGAGGGGAGGGCTCCAGGCATCGGGTCCAGGGCTGGCGTGACACCCCAGGAGCCCCGAGCCCCCTCTCCTGCAGAGACCAAGGAGCACCTATATCCTCGCTCTCACTCATCGCCACAGGCCACCCTGAAGCCACGTCCCTTCCTCCCAAGGCCTGGGCCTCCTGGGGCTGGTGTCTGACCCTCCGACGGGAGGAGCCCAGTCACCTCCAGCAGCAGGCAGGTCACTGGTGCTTTGTCCTTCCCCTCTGTGACCTGGGACCCCCGCGGGCTCACCTTGAAGTGGATGAGCTTGGGCTTGCTGTTGAAGGGGCAGCCTTTGAACTCACGCCCCGACACCACCTGCTTGTGGATCACCCCGTCTCGCAGCCGCTCCATCGTGCGGGCCAGGATGTCCTTGTCCATCTTTGTCCCGCCCACGGGCTTCCGGTCCGCATCCTCTGTAGGCACCTGGGGGTCCACAGGGACAGTGGCCGCACTCAGAGCAGGGCCAGCGAGTGCGGGGCTCCCTGCTCAGGGTCCCGGGGGTGCTAACCGCACAGCCAGGCCCAGGCAGCCAGGGCAGAGGGACACGCCTCGTCCAGCCGGTCACTCGAGTGCCGGGCAGATTTCTGGGAAGTAACGGCAGAGCAGGATGTTTCCACGTTTTAAAATCAGACCAAAAAATGGTTTTCAAAAAGTTACAGGAAGCAACGTTTTCTCAAGTGGCACAAATGGAGGAGCCTCCCTGACACGNTCCAGCAAAACATGGCAAATGGAATGACTGGGTTTATCGCCACTCCTTCAGTAAGTCTCCATAAAAATGACAGGAGGGGAATTCTAAAATTCCACATCAACCTAGTAACAAGGAGGACAGGAGAGGGAAGACAGTGGGTGAGAGGGGGCAGCAGTTCTAGAAGACAGAAGCCCGTGAACACGTGGTGATGGGTTGAGCACAGCGCTGCACGGGGGGCCTGGGGGTGGGCGATGGTGGACCAAGGGAACTAGCTTCCGGATTAGATTGTCCTGCCTGGTATCCGGCAGTAACCCCAAAAAGGCACATCTTAGAAAAATTTCAGACCATCAAAGATTTTAAAAAAAAAAATCAAAAAGATCCCTGAGGGCAAAAAATAGGTCACACTCAAAGGACTGGGATAAAAATGGCATTAGATTCCTCAATAGAGATGTTAGAAACTAAAAAACTGTGGTCTGCCACTTTCAAAATTCTCAGCCACAATTTATCTGTCCTTCAATTAGACAGCATAATATAAGTTCCCTCTTTGAGAAAAAAATGAGTTTCAGAGATATCGTCTCTCTGTAAGAAGAGAACTGAAGGTAACATGAAGTGCATTCTTTGTCTTTCTTGCTGCTGAGATGTGTGTTATTTGTAAAAATCCTTTATTACCATCTTCCACAAGCGGGACGTTGCCCAAAAGCTCCTCCTCAGGGAATAGGCTATCACCTTCTTCCATCTTGAGAGGCAGGGAAGTAGCTACAAAAAAATTATTACAAAATGTAGATGCGCAAGATCATAGAATTTAAAAAAATAACCTAGAAATCAGATTTCATAAGAATTAACAATTTCTCTTATAAAGAGACATTAAGAAAATGAATAGATAAGCCATAGACAATAAAACAATTTTCTCAGCACATACATGAAGGTCAGTTAAGTTCACGAACTCATCCTAGAAAAAGCGTTACATGCCTCATTGCTGAATATCACTACAGTCACCTTTGAAGTTCTACCCTTGGGAAGCTATGCACTGACACCAGCGCCTAGTCCACCCTTCAAAGCAATTTAGGAACTTTCTGGAATGGCCATCAGAGCTGTCGTC
>NW_017731634.1:1386933-1389087 GCF_001890085.2 Hipposideros armiger | reverse complement strand
CCCAGGGCACACTGAGGACATGTGCCTGTGACAGCACGTTAAGGTGATGTTGACAGCACACATGCACAGTCACAGCTCGAAACAATTCTTCGGAATCTCAGACAGTTCCTTACTCCTTGGTTTTCGTTTTGGGAATGTTGGGAGCTGGCCTGTGTGGGACTTGGTATGGACTAGTGACGCCCAAGGACGATGTTATTACGTACAAGATGCTAACACTGATGACAAGCTGGTTGTCATTGCTTAAGTCAGCAATTGCTTCAGAATAATTCACTGACAAATATTTCCAAAGCCTAATAATGCTTCCTGGGTGAATCATTAATAAATCAATGCCAGTAATTAATGTTTTAAAATGCTACAGAGAAACAATTGTGTGTTAAAGTCATGAGAGGCAGAATTTTCAGGAATCTTGTAAGATACGGACAACACTGCTTCTACTTGAAAAAAACCTATCACCCTCCTTTGTGTGAATGGCGGGGCGCTCAGAGGTGTTGACAGAGTGGTGGGACCTGTTCTGCTCTGTGCTCGTGAATTCCCTGTGCTCCTCACAACATGGTTTAATCGATGCCTGGACGCATGACAAGCCGATAAGAGGTGGCACATTACACAGACACAGACCTGTCTAAAACAATCACGTTAGACCACATGCACCTTGAACTCCAGTTAAGGATGGCAGTTCTGGACCGGCGGCCTCCGGTCCCTCTTACGTCCTCACTAAGACAATGGTGGGGATTCAGTTATTTCATTGTGTGACTGTGAAAGGACAAGGACAGGCAAACGGGAGGAGGAACAGTTTAAACAGAACAGCAGCTGGGAAGTGGAAGGACGGGGGTTTGGGGGTGGTGGTAACTGGCCCTGCAGGAGAGAGAACCTGAGCCCCAAAACCCAGACACACGGCACACCCTAAGAAAGGCTCAGGGTCACGGTGTCTCCAAGGTGGGGGTGAGGCAGGATCGAAACAGATTTGCTAAAACCTGCTGGAGAGAAGCAGCTGGAATCCTCATTCTCGGTAACGTGGCCAGAGTGCCCCCCTGACCCCAATCACACTGAAAACAACCAAAAATGCCACTAGAATTGTACATCTGGCATACATATATATATATATATATATATATATATATATATATATTTTTTTTTTAAGCTGAGCCATCCTGCCACCTGTTGGCAGCTCAGCTCAGCTCAGACCAGGCATCGAACTGCTGTTGCTCAGCTCAAACTCTTGAGTGAGCTCTTAACCAACTGAGCCACTCGGCTGGCCCTTAGGATTGTATATGAATCGTCTTAAGAACCTTGGAGAACTGATAAGAAAACAATAAATTATCAGGTCGAAATCTAAGTGAAGGCAAGAATGTAAGTAGATTAAATGACGTGGAAGCTAAAGGAAAGAGGCTCATCAAACTGGATTAGAAAACCAGGAACAGCAGCAGCGTCTGACTCTATTTAAAAAGTGACATCGAAAGGACAAGCTCCCAGAGGCACTGCATTTAAAAGTCAGACAAAGATGCACTGTGTGGAAACTATAAATAGGAAGCTGGTGGTGTTATGGGAAAGCAGACACGATGCTGTAGGCAAAAAGCAGTAACAGCAGCGAGGAGCCTCATGCCATCACCAGATGCCAGGCTCACCAGGAAGAGGCAGCGATTTTAAATCCATGTGTATCCAACAACATAGCCACAAAATAAACACAGGACAAGGAGAGAGTTGAAAGCGGAAAACGTTCATGTACCTCTCTCGGGAACTGATAACAAAACCAGATAAAATAAGTCATTAATGACACACATTTAAACAACATCATTAACAAAGGGAATCTTACAGATACATGTAGAACATAAACAACAACCACAGCTTCTCAAGTGTTCCCATAAAACAGACACAGAGTATTTACAAAAACTATTTAAGGACTAAAATCATACAAAGCTTGTTCTCTGACCAAAAGTAATCAGCCCAAATTAATAACAAATAGAGAATTATAATTCACCTTACTTTTGGAAAATAAGACACAAACTTCTAAATAACCCATGGGTTGAAGAAAAAAAAAATCACAATGGGAATTATAAAATGTCTGAAGTTGGGGTGGCTGGTTAGTTCAGGTGGTTAGAGCACAGTGCTCATAACACCAAGCTTGCCAGTTCGATCCCCACATGGGCCACTGAGGTG
>NW_017731634.1:1379142-1385733 GCF_001890085.2 Hipposideros armiger | reverse complement strand
AAAATAAAAGATTTATAAAATTGACAGATCTTTAATGAAACTGATAAATAAAAAGAGAAGTAACAAATCATCCACATCAAAACAAGAGTCTATAACTGCAGGTGCTACAGACGTTAAAAAATTAAAAATATCACGAACAACTTTATGCCAATAAATTTGAAAATTTAGACAGCGGACAAATTATTAGAAAAATATTACTAACCAAAATTGCTTCAAGGAAAAAAAAGTAGAAAACTTGAAAATCCCATAAGCATAAAAGGACTTTAATTGGCAGCCATTCGTACAGTCCCACAAAGAAAACTCTAGGCTCAGCCGCTTCCCTGTCAAGTTGTATGAAGCATCTGAGGTGCAAAATATCCCTGTTTCACACACATGCTTCCAGGAAAGAGAACCAGCGGTCCACTCCACGTCCCAGCTGATTTCACGGGGCTCACCTAGCTGTTCTTACCAAAACCTGACAACGGAAGCAGAGAAAGGAAAATGACAGCCCGGCCTCAGCCATGAGTACAGATACAGAAATCCAAAGTGAACGATGACCGGCCTAAACCCAGCGCCATAAAAACAGGATAATTATCACGGCCAAGATGGGTTCATGTGTAGCATCAGAACTCAATTTAATCCACCACATTAACAGACTGAAGGAGAGAAGTACGTGATCAACTCAGTGAACGTAGGAAAAAGTATTGATAACATTTAACATCCCACTTATACTTGTAAAAAACTTAGCAAACTCGCATTAGAAATAGACTCCCTGAATGTGATAAAGGATATATGCCAAAAATAACCCACAGGGAACGTCAGAGTGGATCGCACACTCAAAGCACCCCCTTTCAGAATGAGACCGGGACAAGGGTGCTTGCTCAGCCCCTTCCACTCACTCACTATTCACCAGGTCGCCCGACCAGAGCCCCTGGATGTGAAAGAAACAAAGCGGTCCGGCGTGGAGGGGAAACAGTCGTTATTTCCAGATCATACAGTTTACACTCAGGAAATTCGAATGCATATACAGATAAATTCTTAAAATTATTGAGGCAATTTGGTAATGTTGCTAGATATAAATTCAATAATAAAAATGAACTATATTCTGATTTACCAGAAAAAATAATAAGAAAATGAGATTTGGAAAAACAACCCTTCACAATTACATCAGGAACTCCGGAGTGTGTAAGAATAAGTTCCACAAAAGATGTGCAAGCCCCCTAAATGATGACACCCCACTGGCTGCCATTAAGGAGGCCTATGTAAAAACCAATGGAACAGTTTCTTCCATAAATGGATGTGGTGGGAGAACAGGGAAGGCGGGTGTCTTATCGAAAGGGCCTGAAGGGACAAGCCAGCCGTATGCAACGCTGGGAACTTCTGTGGGTCCTGATTCAAGCAAACGGCTGTAAGACACTTTTCAGACAATGTGGGGAAGTGAACTCAAATCGGTATGAGATTTTCCTAAGAAATGAATGTGAGCTTTGTTGGGGTTGATAATGATTTTATGTTTATGCTAAAAATGAGTCTTTCTCTGTTTGTTGTATATGAAAGTATTCACAGGTAAAATATTGTACCTAGGATTTTCTTTTTAAAAAATCAATCAGAACAAAAGTGGGGCTAAAATCAAAGTGTCGGCAGGGCTGCCTTCCTCTCTGGGGTCTCGAAGGGAAAATCCATTTTCTCGAGTTTCCCAGTTCCTAGAGGTCACCCACACTGCTTGGCTCAGGTCTCATGTCACTGTCAGTAACATGTGAGTGACAGCAGTGTCAGGTAGCGCCGTCCTCAGGCAGCCACCCTTTTGGTCCTGGCTTCTTTCTGCCTTCCCTCTTCCTCTTAAAAGAACCTTGTGGCTGCGCTGGGCACACCGGGAAAACCCTAGGTTACGCCTCGCCATGTAACCTGGTGTATTGCAGGTTCCAAGGGTTAGGACACAACGCCAGTACTCCGCCTACAACAGCTTCCGACTCAGTTCCTCTCCTAGATGTGGACCCCAGACTCTCAGATGTTGTCTTGCTTCCCTGGGGGCTGCTGTAACAAAGCACCACACGCTGGGTGTCTTAGCACAACAGCAATGTGTTCTCTCACGGTTCTGGGGGTCAGAAATCTGAAATCAAGGTGCTGCCAGGCCCGCGCCCCCTGGGCGGGTGAGGGAAGGTCTCTTCCGGCTCCCTCCCCTAGGTAGTGCCCTGGCTGTGGCAGCCTGACTCCAGCCTTCGTGTGGCACTCTCTATGTGCATGTCTGTGTCCAAGTTTCTCCTTTTTATAGGGACACCTGTCATACTGGATTAGGGACCACTCTACTCCAGTGTGACCTCATCTTCACTCATTACATCCCCAGTGACCCCATTTATAAACGAGGACACTTTCTGAGATGCTGGGGGTTAGGAGATTCAATATAGAATGTTTCTGAGGAGACATAATCCAGCTCATAGCCTGTGTGTGGGCTGAGGTCAGAGCTGGATGTCACAGCCTGTGTGAGGTTGAAAGGCACCCATGCAGGGTGGTCCAGTGCAGGGTATCAGAGCCCAGGCGGTGCCTGGGAGGGATGGCATAGTCACATAGTCTCAAAGTATCTTTCAACAAAATACTTATTAATTACAAGAGGAAACAGTGACGTCCCTGTGGAGGCTGCAGATGAATTTGCACCAGGCGGCCAAAGCAAACGTCATCAGTAAGGTGACAAATGGAACGCGCAGGAAGTGAGCACACAGCCTCACTTCTATGACTCTCCTCCAAAGATGCGTAAGGGGAACCCAATCATAAGGAAACCCACATGGAGGGGCTTTCTATAAAAGTCGTAATTGGCCTATGACCTTCAAAGGTGTCAGGGTCATGAGAGCCAAGGAGAGCAGAGGAAAGTTCTGGACAGAAGGAGCCTAAGGCAACACGAGGACAGCTGAGTGCAATGTGTGGTCCCAGACTCGGTCCTTTGGCTTTTGTGACTTTATGGGACAAACTGGCAAAGCATGCTTGACTGGCACTGAGGATCAGACGTATCGACATGTCCACGTCACTCCACTGACTTCGATGGTCATTCTGTTGGAGAATGTCTTAGTGGGCAGGAAATACACTCCATGATGGTGTCATGGAGGCAACTTATCCTCAAACGCTTCAGGAAAAGACGTGTGTGTGTGTGTGTGTGTGTGTGTGTGTGTGCGCTTGCAACTTTTATGTAAATTTGGGATTGTTTCAAAAATTTAAAAAATAATGTATATATTATAGTATCACTCCATTTATATAAAGTTTTAAAACAGGTGAAACTTAATTATATTGTTTAGGGATGCACACATAGGTGGTAGAACTAAAGAAAAACAAGGAAACTAGATGCACAAAAGTCAGCCTATGGGGGACGGCCGGCTAGCTCAGGTGGTTAGAGCGCAGACTCATAACACCAAAGTTGCCAGTTCGATTCCCACATGGGCCAGGAGCTGCACCCTCCACAACTAGATTGAAGACAACGACTTGACTTGGAGCTGAGGGGTCCTGGAAAAACACACTGTTCCCCAGTAAAATTTCTTTAAAAAAACCAGCCTATGGTGTGGGGCACAGGTCTGTGTGTGGCAATGATGGTGGGGGTTGACTTTTGGGGTGCTGACAAAGTTCTGCTTCTTGACTGGGGTAGTGGCTACTGTGTTCCACTCACCGCCAACCCTTACACGGCACATGTGAACTCACACCCCGTCTGTGTGTATGAGGAGCTATGAGGTGCCCTTTTGAACTGGGTGCCAGAGCAGGCCCGCTCACTACCCAGCTCAGAGCAGATGTTCAAGCAGGTGTTTATGCTAGATACATAAAGGTGAGAAGATAAAAGGAGTCGTTTTCGGAAAACAAAGTAATAAAGTCCTACCCACTTCCCCAAACAGGTATCCATTTAAAAGCCAAATTGGGGTGACTTTGGAACTATGAATGAAACAGGGCCTGGTTGGCGCCCCCACAGTAGGGGCCTCTCCAGGTCCCCAGACTCACTGTTCCTTGACCTACAGGTTAAGGACAGATCATCCCCTGCGGTTTGAGCTCAGACTGTCCCCTGTCCCATCCAGTTCCCTGTTTTAGAAAATTACCCTGAAACTTATGATTAATACCCCCATGCTTACTGACCACAATCTCTATGGCCTAGCATTCTTTCCAGGTTAGTGTCGTCTATGCTCCTGGGTTGACGGCCACCGGGGAGCCACATCGCCAGAGGGAAGGCTCCATGCAGACCCCCAGAACCATCACGTGGCCTCTGGAGGAACGCCCAGATTGTCCCTTAAATGCCCGGCAGGCTGGTCTGAGAATGTTAAGGCAGTTTTTGGAGGTGTTAACTCGCTGCCTTCGCAGACCGCTAGTACTTTAATGATAAACGCTTATTCTAAATAGCCCAACCCCTGGGCGGGTCTACTGGCTGCGCTGCGCGGGCCGCAGGAGCCCCCAGCTCGTCGGCCTCCGGTTTCACGAACAGTGCCCTTCCTTTCACCTGCCCAGACACCCGGTCTTACCAGCTGGCTCAGCCTTCAGTTTTGGACGTGACAGCATCGCGGCAGAGCCCTGCGCCCCCGACTCCCGGAAACCAGCCCCCCCCCGCCCCCCAGATCCGCATTAGCCGTTACGTCTCAGGCAGAACTTCCATGGTGAGGGCGCAGGTCCGTGCCTGGGGGGCGCCAAGGCCCGCGAGCCCAGCCCCAGGCTCCGGGACAAACGGACCCACCTGTGGGCGGACCGGCCTGGGGTCCGAGCGGCGTGGGCTGCGAGCGGAGACCCCCTGGGCGGCGGCCCCTCACGAAAAAACCCCTCCGGGGAGCACCGGTGGGCCCTCGCCGTGGCTGTCCCCGGCCGCGAGCCGCAAGGTTTGCGCGGGCAGCTCCATGGCAACGGGCGTCTCCTTCGCGAGGGGGGCGGGTGCTCGCGCGGCTCCGCGTGGGCTCGGGCGCGAGGGGGCGCCCCGCGCGCAGGCGCAGTGTGGCCGAGCGGGCGCCTGAGCGCCTGGAACGCTGCGCTTGGGTCGCCGCCCGGGACCCCCCGGCAGAGGCGGAGGGTCTCGGCTGCCGGGGCCACCAAGCTGTCGAGGAGGAGCCTGGCGCTGCTCCGTGGGCCCGACGCTGCGCCCGACCGCCTCCCTGGTTTGGCCCGAACCTGCTGAAGTTCAGCTCAGCTGCCAACTTACAAAACAGCAGAGTTCACGTAGAACCGGGGTCCCACCCTTCTCTTTCTAACATGGGAGACCTAGCGCGATATGCCGAACTGCGCTGGAGCTGACCTGGGCTCCCCCACACCTTCCCCAGGCCTCACCCGCCGGCCCTCGGTCTGTGGCCTGCCTGCGGGCGCGTGAGGAGGGTCCCTGTCACCAGCCCACTCAGTGCGGGACGGGGCGCAAGAGGGAGTCGGGCGTGTCCCCTGCCCTTGCAGAGCCCAGTGCCCGGCAGTGCCCTGCCTGCGTGTGACTCGCGAGGCGGCTGGCGCTGGGGCCACTCGCTGGCTCTGACCAGTGGTTCCTGATGGCACAGCGAGGCATGAAATCCTTTCGTTTTATCCTGGGACGGTCACCCATCAGAGCCATTCAGCCTCGCAAACAGCACCTGGCCTGTGAGAACTGTGGGCGTTAGCCAGATGACACCATGTCACGGCTGTCCTCGTCGCCCGTGGGTGGTGCCCAGGTCTTTTCCCTTCTCAGAATTCTGGACTCGATGGGCAGAACTGAGTCGCCACTTGAACCCATGATCGTTTTTCTGGGAGAAATTATACTCCTGTTCCCCTCCCCACCCAAATTATGGGGCTTCCTTCTTAGCACTCCTGCTTCTCTGGGCTTTTCCATGTGAATGACTTATGCGCTTTCTTCTAAAGAAGGGAAGGGCAGCAGAAGACGGAGAACAGCCCTGTGTCCCCCGGTAGGAGCTGGTAGAGGAAGCTGTGGCAGCCACACCGTGGGGCACAGCTGTGGAAGGCATTCTGCGGTCAAGTTAGGGGAAGACAATAAAAACGCAGAACGGCGTGTATGGTGTTTTACCTGAGAAGGGACAGGTGTAATAAGACTATACACGCATATTTTCTTACATGAAAAGGTAACAGAAAAATGCTTATCAACCAGGGCCAGGAGGGCCAGGAGGACTTTCTCTAAATGTACATGTACGCTTGGCTAGGGAACTGTGTCATTATAAAACCCAATATAAGTCATAGCAGAAAAAATAATTTCTAAAAATCAGAAACCAAATGAAACAAATGAACCTAACTGTATGTCAGGTTGGTGGCTTAACCATACAGAAAAAGATAGTTTCAAGTGACTTTGAAACTCAACAATTTGATGATACACACCTAGTAGACTATATCCTAAGGACAAAAAGAACTGCAAAGAAACCTTAAATTTGCAGTACTCCTGGTCTTATTAATGCTATCGATACTGCTATTCTAGAATTATTATATAAAGCAGGATAAAGCAAATAAGTAGTATGGTAATATTAGTAATCAAAATGTTCAGCTTGAGAGAAGACATACAAGTATAAAATAAGAATTGAAAAACTTGGGGCCGGCCGAGTGGCACGATGGTTAAGAACTCGCTTGGGATGCCAGAGGGCCCCGGTTCAGATCCCACATATGAGGGCCAGTGACACTGCCCTCTACAGCTAAGATGCTGAA
>NW_017731634.1:1347478-1378657 GCF_001890085.2 Hipposideros armiger | reverse complement strand
GGGTGGTATTTAAATTTAAGTTATTTGAAATTATCTGAACAAATATTTGTACATCAGTGTTCACAGCAGCATGATGCACAATAGCGATAAGGCAGAAACAACCCAAATGTCCATCAATCTGTGATATACACACACAAGGGAGTATTACTCAGCCTGAAAAAGAAATGAAATCCTGACATGTGCTACAACATAAACTTTGACGACTATGCTGAGTGAAATAAACCAGTCATAAAAGAACAAGATTGCCTGATTTCACTTATTAGAGGTAGATGGAGTAGTCAAATTTATAGAGACAGAAAGTAGAATGCTGGCTGTCAGAAACTGGGGGTGGGGAGGTGAAATGGGGAGTTAGTGTTTAATGGGGTCAGAGTTCCTGTTTGGAAAGACGGAAAGTTCTGGAGATGGGAGTGGTGATGGCACTGTGAGTGTGTGTAATGCTGCTGAACTGTGCACTTAAACGTGATTAAAATGATAAATTCTATGTATGTATTACCACAATCAAAATTCTACATGAGCGGGCCGGCTGAGTGGCATGTTGGTTAAGAGCTGGCTTGGGACACCAGCTCTCACCAGCAGGGCCCTGGTTCGGATCCCACATGAGGGCCAGTGACGCTGCGCCCTCTACACCTAAGATGATGAACAACAGCTTGACCTGGAGCTGGGCTGCCATGAGTTGCCAGCGACAGCGTAGGCTGCAGCCTCTGCTGCAGTGGGCTACCATTAGCTACCGTGTGTGGCCGGCAGCCAGCGTGAGTGGCTGGCAGCCAGTGTGAGCTGCCAAAAGCTGCCATGAGCAGCCGTCCAGAGGCCAGCGACTGATCTGCCTCAAACAGGAGGAGCACAATAATAACACCAACATGGGCCAGTGAAGCGACGTCCTCCACAACCAGACTGAAGAACAAAAGGACAACAACTTGTCTGTTCTTCTTCCCCTGATTCTCCAGCGCTGTTCCCCTCCCCCAATTCCCCAATAAAATCTTTTTTAAAAAAAGAAATTCTTCATGAGCTACAATTTAAAATGTGGCATTAGCCACATTTTAAGTTCAGTAGCCTGTGTGGCTGGCGGCTGCCATATTGGACAGCCCTAATATAAAAATGCCCATCATTCTCTAAAAATCACCACCAACCAGTAGCAATGAGCTCTTGTCACACCCAGACTGTTGTCCAGCCTCATCATTTCCCACGATAAAAAAGCACAGCTTCTTGGGAAAATAATTTCAGGTCTGAGCCAGAAAGCATACAAGGTGATCCTGGAGCAGCTTTTCCATAGAAAGCAAGGAAATTATCAAAGATTGAGCATGACATCAGAGCACATCTGGGTTCCTGATGACCAAAGTAAGGACGACCTGAGCATCTAAACAAAAAGAAACTACCGTGGATTGAAGCACATCAAGTGTGCTAACATCCATGAGTTCATTCTTAAAATGGGTTCCTCACTGGTCACTTTTGAAAGGTGCTAGGATACTAAGTTACTATTGGGGAAACTGGGGTAGCAGCCATGCAGACAGCTCCCCCATCTCCTTCCTGAAAAGATTTGGGTTGCACTGTGAGGAGCACAAGTATTTGATGGAGCCCTCTCTCTGTCTGGGCAGCCTGTGGCCAATGACCGAGCATGGCAGGGCCACTAGGGCCTGTCCATAGCCACCAATGCAGACTCCTGATGGGCCACCTCTGCCCCAGAGTCCCTCTGTGCCCTCCACTGGGTTGGCCAAAACGTGGTCAGGTCTGCACGAGAGTTGGGCTCTCCCTGCCCAGCCCTGCTTCGTCCCACTTGCCATCGCAGCTGTCAGATCAGTGTCAGCGAACTTCTTCAGCCCAATTCCTCCCCCTTGATCTTTGGCAGGCATGAGCCCCC
This sequence comes from Hipposideros armiger, assembly GCF_001890085.2. NCBI lineage: Eukaryota > Metazoa > Chordata > Mammalia > Chiroptera > Hipposideridae > Hipposideros > Hipposideros armiger. The sequence goes on along the minus strand of NW_017731634.1, from coordinate 1,376,802 downwards.
GTTAAATCTTTTGCTTTCCTGATCCCGCCGTGTGGTCTGCTGACTGGCAGACTCAGCCTGACCCAGCTGGCACTGAGAATGGTCTGATAAAGCAGATGGTCAGGTGGGATTTGTAACTGGGTCACTCTGTGCCCAGCTGGCAACAAAGAGACAATCCTGGGTGGTACAGTAAGTCCTCACTTAGCATCGTCAGTGGGATCTGTGACTTCAAGCAAAACGACATATAAGGAAAAGCCAGTGTTACTGTAGGCTAATTGATATAAACAGGAGTTAAGTCCCTGTGGCACCTCATCGTTATAACACAGCAACGTTGACTGCAGTGATGTTACCTGAGGACCTGCTATGAGTAGAAGCCTGGAGCAGGTGGCAGCAGTTGGTGAAACTTTCGCCAATAATAAATGGGAGAATGGAGGCTGACATCACAATGGAGAAGGACTCGTGTTTGGGGAGGCAAAGGAGACGCATGAGCTCAGCGAGACAATCTGACAGTTAAGCTGCACTGACACCCACAAGGGAGCATGGGACACAGGCGGCAGTTGACAAACAAGTGAGGCTGGACGTGAGGGCCAGAGCTTCCAGGTGGCTTGTAAAGAGGCCCTTACCTCCTTCTGTGAGAGAAAAGGAGAAACTGGCACCTCGACGAAGGCTGACCAGCTGGGCGTGTTGAGCTTCAGAGATGATGGAATCTCAGCTGAGTAGTCAGGCTATGCCAAGGTCAGAGTCCTGTTTGGGAAAACCTTGACAATTGAGATGGGGGTCTCTGGGTGGACACCCCTGAATGTTTTGACTCCCCACACTCTTCTGAAGGTTTAGAGCCTGCCGAGGTGGCCCGCCCCTCCCAGGAAGAGCTAGCACCCCCTCCCATGAGAAGACACTGTCGAGGTCTCCAAATAGGCTCCCCTCCAGGATCTGCCCCCAGCCCGGCTCCTGGCTGCCTGACTCGTAGTGGGGCACAAGTTGGAAGGTCACCGAGTCAAACACATGAGCCCAGGTTACCGGACATGAAGGAACTAAGGACAATGAGCCCTGAAAGGTGGGACCAGAGGAGCCCTCGGACTGCCCTAGCTGACCGTCTGGACAAAGCTTCCGGGCCACTTGTGGGGGAGGAGAATCCAGCTGGAGCGCAGACCCTAGAAGGATTTCACCAAGATGAAAACCTTTGGCTCTACAACAGCTACTGTTGAGAAAATGAATAAGCAATGCTTAGGCTGGGAGAAAACCTTTGCAAACATACATCCAACAAAGGACTTACATCTACAATATATAAAGAACTCTCACAACTCAATGCTAGGAAGATGAACAGTGTCATTTTTAACAAGTGATGCAAGTTTTGAACAAATAAAAAGCACATAGAAAGTGACCAGGGACCTTAGCCATTAAGGAAATGTACATCCAATCCATGACAAGGTGCCCCTATGCAGCTACACGAATGGCCCACATTAGATGCTTACACTCAAGTGTCGCCAAGGCGGGGGTACAATTCAGAGCCCAGCGCGAGGCTGGTGGGACTGCAGAATGGTGCAGCCATGCTGGCCAGCGGATGGGCCACCTCTTATGAAGGTAAACGGAAATTCCCCTTACAGTCCTGTGACCCCACCTCCAGTATTTATTCAAAGGAAAGGAGAATGTGTGTCCAAGTAAAGACTTGGTGCAGATTCACTCCTAATAGCCCCAAACTGAGTCCAACCCAGATGTCCGTCAGCAGGTGGTAGTTGAGCAAGCTGAGGTGTAGCTGTACAAAGGAATACGACCCAGTGATAAAAAATAAGCCACCGGCGCACGCAGCAGCATGGGTACATCTCAGACATATTACGCCCATGAAAGAAGTCAGACACCGCGGACTACTGTATCAGTCCCCCACTGCCGCGTACCCAACTGTCACACAGTTGTCTCACAGTTCTGCTGGGCCAGGGTCCCCAGCTCTGCCTTTCGCATAGCTGCCGTCACGATGTTGGCCAGGGTGGTGCCATCACGAGGTGCAGTGGGGAGGACCCACTGCCCAGCTCACTCTGGCTGTGGCAGCAGTCAGCTCCCGGCCGGCTGTTGGACCGCGGCCTCGTCCCCTCAGCTCCTCACCTGGCGAGCCTCTTGTCACATCAGCTCATGACATGGGAGCTGGTTCATCAAAGTGGGCAAATGAGCGTCCAGCCGGGTCCAAGTCACAGGCTTTTACGAGCTGACCTCGGGAGTGACAGCCCATTGCTTTGGACATCTTGTTGGAATAAGTCACTGGGTCTGGACCCCAGTCCCAGGAGGGGGCTGCCCAACGCCAGAGGCAGAGGTCACTGGGAGCCATTTGGGAAGGCAGCCCCGGGCAATGTCACAGTGTGATTCCACTGATAGGAGACTTCCAAAAAGGAGAACTAGAGTGACAGGAGGTGACACCAGTGTGTCCTCAGGACCAGGGTCAGGAGAGCAGAGGACCGCAGAAGGCAGGAGGTTGTCAACATGGGTGATGTCACGATTATGGTGGTGATCGTACAGCCCTAGACACATCTCAGAACCCTGCAAACTGTGCTTGCAACTGGTGACTTTTATTGCACGTGAATTATATTTCAATACAGCTGACTAAAAGTAAAATAAAATAAAACCTAGCGTCTAGGCCACAACCCACTGGGAGGTGCATGATCTGGTCCCTCTCTCCCTCCCTCCCTTTCTGCCTCCCTCCACCATAGCCCATGGGGCCTGGCCTTGCTTCTGTTTGAACTTGCCAGTTTATTTCTGCCCCAGGGCCTTTGCAATTTCTGTTCTCTGCCTGGAACACGTGGCTGGCGTTTTCTCAGAGGAATAGGCTATAATTCAAGTGTTAGCTCACAGGCTACCTCACAGAAAGGTCTTCCTGACCGCTCTAAGTGACCCCCCCAAAAAAAACACTGTTACTCTTTACAATTTTTACTTTGCTTAAATTCCTTTCTAGCATGTCACACGATGTCTGTTTGTTGACTCACAATTGTCCCTGTTCTCCCTTCTAGAAGGAGGGCGGGGACCTTTTTTATATCTTATTCACACCCAACGGCTAGACCAGTCCTTGGCACAAAGTAGGGCAAACAATTCCATACATATTTGTTAAATGACTACTGATCTGTGTGGAGGCCTTTCTTAAGGAAGTTTAATGAATGTATTCAAAGACCCAGCCTGAAAAGGATGGCAGCAAGCCTCATGCTTTATTTCTCCAACATTCTACACAGAGAACCAGCATGCAGGACCAGAGGGGCCGAGGGTACCCACCCGGGGGCCTTCCCCACGGAGGGGACCAGTGGCAGGAGCCTCGCTCCCCAGCAAGAGCCTTCTTTAGGAGTTTCTATGTTGTCACTCAGCCGTGCTGGCATCTAAAGGAAAATGTCTTTCTCGTTGATCGACAGCACTTTTGTCAGGAATCGTTCATTTGTGTTTCACATTTTCTATCTCATGAAAGAATTCAAACTGCCACTTAGAAAAACACAAAATATGAGACTTAGAACTCTGACTTCTCCACACTACGCGTGAGCAGTTGTGCTTGGACGCCGTCTACTGAAGTCATGTAGGAAAAATCCTATAAGTGGCCCAGCTCATTGGGCCTCGATTGCTAAAAACAGCACCACTCAGCCGGCTCCGGTGGAGTGCATCCTTTGTTTATGGAGCCAGCCTGTGGGACTCAGGCTGCCGCGAGCACTTTGTATTTGATCTTTTCTGCCAACTTCCTCTGCTTCTCCAAATGAATGGATTCCATCTGAAAATCATAGGATTAATAATTACACTCTGAGCGCAAGAAAGCTCTTCTCTGTGTCACTGCCATTTTCTCTATTTGGAGCTTTTTCCAAGGAGAATAATAAAGCAACCTGATAAATCTGCCAGGCCAGGATTTTAAATTTAGCTGGAGCCGTTTCCCTCCCAGGTCCCTATGACTCACCTGTGCCTCCCGGAGCTCATCCTGCTGCTGCGATGGACAGAGGCCAGCTCTCGCCGGCCTTGGACTTGGTGCCATCCCTTCTCACGCACTGCAAGCACCCGGCAAGGCAATTGCCCAGAGGAACGATACGGGAAAGGCTGCAGGTTGCTGATTCTCTCAAGAACCGAGTGGGTCAGCAGACCATACTTTTGTGACTTTCCAGATGTCACTTAGGGCATTCCTGTTCACGGATGTATTGTCAGTAACTCCAGGAGCTAACGAGGCAGTGTCCATACCTCTCAGGGCCAAAGGCACGACTGTCCACTCGGTGCCATATGGGAGGGCACAACGCCTGCCTGCACTAAGTAGAAGAAAGCCGCAGCTGCTGCCCTGAGCCCGGAGCCACAGGGCTTGTGTGCTGTAGGAGGGAGAAGCCACCGCGTTACTTGTCAGATAAGCACAAAGGAAGACCACGGACTAGTTACCAGATGGTCAGGGGTCAAATGCCTTAGGTTTGGAGTCTCATTTTTGCCACTGTCCCTTGGTGGGTGCCAGGCCCCCGTCCTGAGCTCTCTGGGTGCCAGGACAAGGGGATGGGGTCGTCCAGGTATGTGGGTGGTGAGCACTGACCTCACCTGAAACAGAGTGCCTTCTTGTATTGACTTTGAAATTTTTCACCCAAGTCACACTTGAAGGGTGAGGTGCTCCCCCAAAAAATGACAGGAATGGAATAAACATGGGGATGACATCCAGTGGTTTCCAGAGAAGGGAGGTCGCCTGAGACCCTACAAGTCACACTTGTTTTCAGTGAAAACGGCCCGTTGCCGCCGTTGTAGGAAAACTGAGACTTGAATAGAGGTCAACCTCCTGGGCTCTCATACCAGAAGACCAGTCACTGCTCTCACAACCTCCTCTTGCAAATGAATCAACCAAAGCCAGGAGAAATGTCTTCCCAGGCCACACAGCCGGTGAGGAGCAGAGCTGGGGAGTACCAGACCTCTGCTCCCCAAGCATTTCCAGAATGCTCAGAGGGAGGAGAAAGGCGAGCCCCCCTCCTCACAGGTGTGGCACCCCATTGATTGCGGGGCTCACCTCAGCTGGGGCCCAGCACCCAGGACCAGGTTCCTGTCTCCTGACCTGCAGTGGGGCTGCTCCAATCGGCTTTCCTTGTAGCTGCAGCGAATCCGGATGGAGCTGAATATGAGGCCTGGAGACCAGCTGTTTACACATCAGTGAGAAGGGCCACAAACTAATTCTGAAAAAACCTGAGGAAGGAATAATGAAAGTTCCCGTTCTTCATATCCAAACCGAAACCAGTTAGGGACAATATAGAACTCGAATGAAACTTGCAGACTCTGGGGAAGAAATACGCCTTTGACTTAAGGTTAGTGACTATCCCCAGGCGTCCCCGAGAGGGAGGGCTACTGCTGGAGAAACCTGTGGCCGTGGGCGGCATTGGGAGTCTCGGGTGACGTCACCTTGTTCTCCACTGTTTAGAAATGTGCCTCTAGGCTCAAGGAAGAGGAGTCGATCTGATGCCACCAAACAACAGAGCTGTGGCTAAGAGGCCCGTACAGCTCCCATCTCCAGCAAAAGGTCAAGATCAACCGCCTGTCTCAGGTCACAGATGGGACTGAAGACAATAACGATAGTCTGGTTCACCCTGAACTCATTGCATCAAGTGGTTCAAGGTCAACACTTCTCCTCAGAGGCTATTAGCAGCTAGGTCATCTCAGTACCTGAAGCAGTGTGACAGTGACTTCAGCTGTGAAGCCGGGACAGACACCTGGACCAGCACAGACACCTGGCCTCACTGCTTGGTCCCAAAGCTCGGGAGGGAAAGGCCAGAGGTGGAGCTCGGCGAGGGCCACGCTGACCACATGTGCTCTGCGGGCTTCTGGAGACTGAGCCGTGTGTCTTCTTACATGTGTTAAGTACCTAGTATATGCCAGAGGCGTAGACACGAAGGGTGCTCTGAAGAAGCAGGCGGGGGTGGGGTGGCGATAATAAAAATAATCCTGTGGACACCTTTTCATGAATTAACTAAAATCTCTCAGCAAGCCCATGCACACAGACAAATGGCAGTGAGGCCACGGGGTCCCAGGCTTGTCCAGGTACACCAGCGTGCAGCGCGTGGACACCTCGAGGTCAGTGCTTCCGAACCAAGAGGACCCACTTCAGCAGGGACCCAGGAGGACCCTCCAATGGAGGCACTTACGCTGAGGCCTGAGTGGCTGTCTTAGAGCCTGTTCCTGGCTTTGAGGAAGAAAGCTGGCACCAGCCCTCCCTTTAGTCCTGGGCACTCAGGATCTCTGCAAATTTCCAGCAGCAAAGCCCTGTCTACACCCCCTCCACCTGGCCCTGCTCTGGCCAGCGTCCCCGGTCATCCCAGGGGACATAACCCACCCCGGGACAAATTTGTCAGTTTTCAAGTGTTTTCATGAGAAGTTAACTTTCTGTTGTCAGCTGATATCGAGTCCAGAGTGAAGGAACGAGACCAAACAATGCTTAACATTTGTGACCAGCTTTTTGGAGGCAAACTGCTGCAGAATTTTATGTTCGAAAGAATTAAAATAGAAAATGGGCAGGGCCTTGGCTTTCTCAGCTCCGTGGAGGGCGGATGCATCGTGGGCAGAGCCCAGCCATCTGCGGTGCCCTTTTAAGGGGCTGTGGACAGGTGTGACGGAGCCCGGCTGGGCCAGGAAGATGTCACTGCTCCGTGGCCAGAGCAAGGTTGTGAGCACAGAACCCCGCCAGCGAGCAGCGACAGCGCCCACCCCCTTTTCTCTCACCCTTTGCCAGAGCTGCTAGTGAAGCGCAGTGCTCTGGTTTGTGTGAGGGTTTTGGAAGGAGCTGCTTGTGGGCGTCTCTCCCAATACAAAGCAAAGGCTGCAGGGACGCTGGTACCCTCCCGGGTCCCTCCCGCGCTGCCTGAACCGGCTCCCTGGCGCCTGTGAGCCCCACAAACAGCCCCGGGCAAACTCGAGGACTAGGTTGTGGACGCGCGCGCATCGGTCCGCAGGCGCCTGGCGGGGCAGCGGGCTGCTGCGCCCCCGTGGGTCGCCTCCCGTGCAGACGCGCAGAAAGACCCGTCAGCGGCCGGCAAGAGCAGCGGCGGTGGGATGGAGAGTTCCAGCCCCCCGGCCTGCGGGTGATGGGGCTCGGCTGGGCGGCGAGGCTCGAGCTGAGGGGGGGCGGTGCTCCCGGCTCGGGGGCGGGAGATTCGGCGGGCCTCGGAGTGGGGTGGGCGGGGCGGCAGGTGGGGCGGCTCGCGGCGCCGCGCTCCCCCGCCCTCGCGCCCGCGTCGCGCGTCCTCCGGCTCCCGCCCGCTGGTGCCGCCGCCGCCGCGGCCGCCGGAGAAGCAACTTCGTGAGCGCCCGCGACCTGCCGGACCCCGGCGCCGCGTCGGTGCAGCGCCAACGGGCCCAAGGCCATGGACGCGCTGGCCTGGCTGCTGCCCCCGCTCGTCCTGCTCTGCGCGCAGGACCATCGCGGCACCAGGTGAGCCAGCGCGGGGTCCGCGTTGCGCGGAGGCGGGAGCCGGGCGCGAACCCCCGGCTGCATTCCCCCGTGTCTGTCCCCAGGTTGCCCCCGTGTCTGCCCCCAGCTTCCTCCCTCCCCCCCTCCCAGGACTACCTTCCACTGTGTCTCCCAGCGCGGGCCCTGCTCTCCGGACCCTGCCTCCCGCCGGCGCTCCGCCCGTGTGCTGTCCGCTGTCCCGGTGCTGAACCGGCGCTGCTGGGTGGGACGAGGGCGTCGGAGCCGCTCCCAATTCTCCCCGAGCCCCGGAGCGCGTGGCTAGCGCTGGGTCCTTGGCACCGGCCGGCGCTTGGCCGGCCCCTGGCTGGCGGGTGCCCTTCCAGGCGCGGGCTACGCGCTCTGCAGGCAGGAGCTGCGGGCTGGGTGAGCGATCCTGAGAACGGGGGAGGGGGCCGCTCCTTTCCCGTTTGAGCGCGCAGGTCTGGACAAGAAGGCGCGTCCTCTCGGCCGTGTGCTCATGAAGAGTGCGGACCAGGATACGGTGGGGTCTCCTTTCAAAGGGGCCATTTCAAATGGCCTCCGCTGAGCTCCAGAGTACGGAGGTGGGAGGGAGCCAGGTGCCCCTGGCAGCTGGAAAGAGGAGGATTTCTCTCTAGCCCCCAGAAGGAGACGAGGCCCTGTGTCCCAGAGAAGGAAGAGGGGGAGGAGAAAGGCCTCCCCGCCATGGCTCCCAGCCTCTGACTTCCAGGGACCAGGACCGTCCCGGTGTGCTTTTCTCCTCTCTGGGGACTTGAAGTGGGCTCCGGCTCGCCTGGCGCCTGAACACTGAGCCTGGCCACCTTCCATGGGAGTTGTGAGGGGGGTGTTTTTTGAAAATCACCTTGGTGCAAAGATTCTGCAGAGAGGCCAGAGCAAAGGCCGCTGTCTCCCTCGTCCCAGATGTCATGGGCAGCCAGCTGAGGTCAGAGATGTTAGGGCCGGAAGTGGTTGAACACAAGCTGTATTGGCTGTGAGCATGCGGGCAGCACATACTTGCAAGTGGGGGATGTGGTCAGTTTCCTTGTTGGGGGGTGGGGTGGGGACAGCGCCAGAAAGGCTGGTCTGGCTGTGGAGTGACCTTCGTGCCCAAGACCATGGTCAGTGCCGATGCGGCCGGTCCTCAGGGGGCTGTGCCCTTCGTCACACCCCACGGCCTGTCTCCTTCCTCCTTCCCTGCTTCACTGAACCAGGAAGGGCAAAACGTTGAGGCGCCGCTGCGGACGAACGTGCCAGAGGCAGGGGATCGGCTGCTGGCTCCGGCCCTCGGCCACAGCCACACAATTCTGAAATCCAGGCTGCTCTGAACCCCGACGTCTTAGCCCAAGTTTGACTCCAAAACTCACTTGTCAGGAAAGCCTGTCCCGCTCTGATATGAGGCTCATTTGTCTTTATTCATGCTATTTCCGGGCATGTATTTATACATATCCTGCTGGGAAATTCTCCAGACACCCCCAAGTCTGCACGTGCACCATGTCGTCTTTCTAAAATCCGAAGCGTTCTGAACTCCGACCCCCATCTGGCTCCAGGGTATTTTCAGTGAGGGATATGCCTGTGTGTGGCCCCAGCGGGACAAGGCCCTGGGCTTTGTGGCCTCGGTGGGTGACCTTCAGACAGTGCAGTGCTGTCCATTTGGGGCCTCCTTTCTATCAGCTTCTGTGTTACTCCACCCCAGAAACCAGAAGGACTGCACCCTTCGCCCCTCAGTGTCCAGGCCCTCACCCCTGCAGCGGTGTGGCAGGAGAGGGAATGGGAGGGACTGTTCCCGGTGGGACGGGCTCGGAGGGATGAGGATTGTTGGGGCAGTGTTGGTGGTCAGGTCAAGGCCATGCCTTCCTGAGCCTGAAGACCCACTCACGCAGTGGGCACCGAGCTCACCAGCTGCATGCTGAGTGGGTGGCCCTCCCTGGCTGCTGGCACCTCCGTCTCCCTGGAGAAGCTGTGCCTGCACGCCAGCTCACCGAGCACTCGTCACGGTGTTTCTCTTTGCCTTGGTAACTGAGGTGCCAGCGGGGCTGGTGTTGCTCTAAATGCAGCCGTCAGGGATCCGTGGGCTTGTGTGCGGTGGAGGGGTCCTTGGCGGGAGGAGCACCCTGCTGCCGTGCTCAGCCTCCCACCTTTCCTTTCTGTCTTTAGGGGCACAGACAGGTGTCGGGTGGGGTTGTTCCTGGGTGGAGCCCAGAGAGGGAGGGAGGCCCGCTGACCCCAGAGCAGCAGGGCCCAAGCTGCCTGTGGGCCGTGGTGGCTGCTCTACCCCAGCAGTTTGAGCCTGGCGTGGGTCCCCAAAGGAAGCCTCAACCCCAGGCCACCGCTGGGTCCCAGGCTGGTAGATGAGTCAGGAACTCTGTCCCCAGGTGCTGGTCAGAGTCACCACACCCTCATTTCCTGCTGAGCTCCCCGCCTGGGAGCCCAACCCTGAACTCTGGCCTGGAACCCCAACTGCCACAGAGCGTGTGCTCCTTGGTGCTCTGGTCTTCCACTTCTCTTCTCACTGGATGACACGGGCCCTGTCCTAGGTGACAAGGGACATCAGGGGCAGCTTGTCCCCTTCTCACCCCCGGAGGTGGCAGAGGCTAAGAAATCTACTGGCAACTTGCCACTTCCAGGCAAGCTTCACGGTGGGGGGCTTGTCCTGGGCTTTGCCCTTCTGCCCCCAGTGGGCCTGGGACCTGGGTCGGGGCGGGGAGGGTACCTGCCTGTGCCCCACTCTGCCGCCCAGGAGGACGGTGTCTCCTGACAACCTCGTCCCACGCTGCCACTGCAGCAGGATGACAGCTGGGCCAGTCCAAAAATAAAGCCTATTTCTAATCTCTTTACACCTGACCTTCAGGGTGACCTCCATTTGCATTTCTAATTGTGCTTTATTGGGGGCCAAGATTTTATTTAATTCCTTCTTATACTTTGTTATAAAGTGCCCGCCCTCCCTACCCTGGACCAGGCCATGGCCTGGGAGGAACAAGAGGGTCCTGTGGGATAGATTGGGAGTCTGCAAGTTTCATTAGCTAAGGAACTTCTGGTTTAAAGGCAACCTTCTTCAAAAGGCCACGTATGAAACGGACGGGGCTGGGGGAGCTCCCTAACGCCGGCAGCCCTGAGGGCTCCTGAAGCCCCTGAGAGTACAGTGTGAGGGTCAGGTTTCCACGTCAGGCTGCACCTGGAGGCTGGGCAGCAGTCAGCAGCAGAGCAGCCCCCACCCACCACTGCTCCAGTGTTTAAGCCAGAAACCCAAGGCCCCTCATGGCACCCAGTCTGGGCCAGGCCCCTTCCCTTCTCAGGTGTGTCTCCCCCTCCCCGCTCCCGGCACCGCACTGTCCAGCCCAGCTCACCCCTTCTCGGTCACTCCCCCATGCACGTCATTCTACCAGCACCATGGTTTTGAAATGGCCCCGTCACGCAGCTCCTGGCCCAGAGTCCTGGTGTACTTGTGGCCCCTTAATGAGACAGTGGGGGTGGCTGGAAGGGGGATAGGTGGGCACAGAGGCTGGGATGAAGCCTTGGCTGGGCCCGGAGCTGGCCGGAGCTGGAGAGATGGGTGTGGGCAGCAGTGGGCCAGTGGGCCCATGTGGGGCTCTGGGGAAGGGGCTGGACACAGGCTGGACGCGGGGCCTGAGCTTGGCTGCACTGATGGCCGGAGAGGGTGCCTGCAGTTGACAGAGACAGTCCCTGAGGGGGCAGGAGGCCAATGGGAGGCTGGGGTGTGGCTCCCACTGTTGGGACGGGAGGAGTGGCCAGCCAGCAGCACAGTGGGGGCCGAGAAGAATTGGTGGTCTTCTCCTGCGGCCGGAAGGGCCCAGAGTGGGGCACCTGGGCATGTGGCCATGGCTACCTTCAGCGCGTCTGTCTCCAGGCGGAGGGACCCATGACCCAGACCCTGGCTCAGGCCAGGCTTGGGGCCCAAGGTGACCTTGTCAGGATCTGTGACTGAGAGAATGACAAGACGGTTGTTCCTGGGTGCCCCCATTCCAGGCTTGAATTCAGGAGGGGTGGCGGTCCACTGCGGGGGTCCCGGAGGGGGGTGTGCGGGTTTCCCGTGGCTGCTGTAACAAGTGACCACACACTGGGGGCCTTAAAACACCAGCAATGTATTCTCCAGCAACCCTGGAGGCGGAAGTCCGAGATCAAGTGTGGGCGGGTCGGTCCTTCTGAGGCGGTGAGGGAGAACCCAGTGCTGCCTCCCCCAGCTTTGGTGCACCGGCCCCCACGCCCAGCCCGCCTTGAGTTCAGCCTCTGCCCCATCGTCACAGGGCCTTCTCCCCATGCGTCTGTTTTCTCTCCTTAGAAGGACCCCAGTTGTTGGATTTAGGGCCCCCTAATCCAGCCTGACCTCATCTTAACTAATTACAGCAGCGAATATCCTATCTCCAAATAAAGTCCCATTCTGAGGTTCTGGGTGGACATGAGTTTTGGGGGATGCTGTTCACCCCAGACCAGGTGAGCAGAAGGAGGGGTGGCCAGGTGGAGTTGCTGGGGAGCTTAGTGCTCCTGGCAGTCCTGGGTGTGTGGGCCACGAGGTGCCTGCCACGTGCGGACACCCCCTGGCCCTGCCAGGCTGTCAGTGGGTCTGTCCTGTGGCCAGCAGGCACAGTGCCCAGCTTCTCTGGGGTCAGCCTAAGCCCCAGAAACACATGGCCATTGGGGGACATATGGGGCCAGGCCTGGGCCTGCCTGGGAGTGGACAGAGCAGGAGGCTGGCTGCAGCCTTCCGTGGGCCTGCGGGCTGCCTCTGGGTCAGGTTTGGGACCTTACCTGGCCTCTCCTTCTCCTCGGCCTTCAGCCTCCTGGTCACACATCTTTTCTTCCATGTCACCTGCTGCGGGACACTCCTCCTCAGAGGCTGAGAGGGAGGCCGTGTGCCCGTGTCGGCATCCTCTGAGGCCTATCCTCTGAGGGCCCTCAGTGTGGGGACTCCGGGGGGCTGGCTGTCTCTGGGCTGGTTGTGGAGAGAGACTGGGGCTCCGCCTGACCTGGGCAGCCACCCCCAGGCCATGTGGATGGCCCGGAAACCGAGCAGAGGCTGGTGGAAGAGACGAGGGGCCCCGCCTAGGCTCCCTGTGCCCTGTGAGTCCTGGCCTGGAGGGGCCTTTTCAGTGATCAGCCCTGTCCCTCCCGGCCTAAGTGCCCAGGACAGAGCGCCATCCCCAGGAGGGGACCCAGGCTCCATCCCTGGCACCCGGCCTGAGACCAGTGGGCTTTGCCCTTCCAGAGCGATGACTGACATTGGGGACTACGTGGGCTCCAACCTGGAGATATCCTGGCTCCCCAACCTGGACGGCCTGATGGAGGGCTACGCCCGCAACTTCCGGCCGGGAATCGGAGGTGAGTGTGGCCATCAGCCGGGGCCCTGGGCCCAGCTGTGGATGTGAGTACCCAGACTCTGGGCAGGTTCCCCTGAGGGGTGACCTGGCCTCGAGCGCTGGCCCCCAGGGATGCAGCTGGGGCCATGTCCTCTGAGACCTCATGCAGACTTGCACTGAGCCGGCCCTCCCTGCAAACCCCTGGTGCTCCCCATCCGCCTCCCAGCCTCAGCCCTGCCCCCCCCGCCCCCCGCAGGTCCCCCTGTGAACGTCGCACTCGCCATCGAGGTGGCCAGCATCGACCACATCTCAGAGGTGAACATGGTAGGTGCCACCGGCCTCTGCCCCCCCACCCCCCCTTCTTGTGTGCCTGGGACTGAGCAGGCTGACTCAGGGCCCCTCCACCTGCCTGCCCTCCGCAGGAGTATACCATGACCGTGTTCCTGCACCAGAGCTGGCGGGACAGCAGGCTGTCCTACAACCACACCAACGAGACCCTGGGCCTGGACAGCCGCTTCGTGGACAAGCTCTGGCTCCCTGACACCTTCATCGTGAATGCCAAGTCCGCCTGGTTCCACGACGTGACCGTGGAGAACAAGCTCATCCGGCTGCAGCCCGACGGGGTGATCCTGTACAGCATCCGGTGAGCCCACCCCACCGCCGCCCAGGGGGCCTGGGGGCTGTTTACACATGGACCTTGCTGACCACAGAGGCTGCTGGCTTGTGGGATGCTGGCAGGTGTAGCTTTTGGCCAGCACGGTGCCTTTTTGCTTTTTAAATTGGGGTGAAATTCACATAACATAAAATCAACCATTTAAAAATGAACAGTCAGTGGCATTTGGCACATTCGCAATGCTGTGCAAACATTACCTCTATCTCGTTCCAAAGCATTTCATCCCCCAAAAGGAGACCTGCACCCACTAAGCAGTCACTCCCCCACCCGCCCAAGAAGCCACCAACCTGCTTTCTGTCCCTGTGGATTTGCCCATCCCAACACTTTGTATAAAGTGAATCATATGCTCCGTAACCTCTCGGTCCGCCTTCACTGAGCATAGTGCCTTTGAGGCTCATCCACGTTGCAATGCTGGTCAGAATCTCGTTCCGTTTCTGGCTGAGTGACATTCCACACGGGGGTCCAGCACGGCTTCTGTGTCCACTCGTCCATTGGCGGACGCTGGGCTGTGTCACCTTCTGGCGATTGTGAGCTGTGCTGCTATGAACACATGTGTTCGTGTCTTTGAGCACGTGTTTTCCGACATGTGCCTTTTAAAAATGGAATTAATTGCCAACATTTTGAAAGTCAAGTTTACATAGAAATCTAAATTCTCCTGGAAGCCAGAACGCTTGGCGGCCGTGCCTCCGTGCATACTGCAGGGTCAGTGGCATGGCCTGGGGGAGTCCCCGGTGGCTGGCGGGGGGGGGGTTCAGGCTGGACCTGCCTTCTAGACCCGGCTTAGCTGCACAGTCCCGCACTGTGAAGGATGCAGAAAGACAGTGGCACCCAGTCCTTGATTCCTGAAGGAAGACCCACAAACACCTCTAAAGTTTTCAGGTTCTACCCGGAAGCCAGCACCCTGCCCTCGGAGCCCGTGCACGAGGCAGCAAGGTGGTGCTGCCAGGCGGGGGCCCCTCTGGGAGGCGCCTGGTCATCTCTGTCTGTGGGGTCAGGGGGCTGCCAGCTCCCGGGGGCTGGCCTCGCCCCTGGGGACCTCACCGGCCTGTTGTCTGACAGGATCACCTCCACGGTGGCCTGTGACATGGACCTGGCCAAGTACCCCATGGACGAGCAGGAGTGCATGCTGCACCTGGAGAGCTGTGAGTGCCACGCAGGCTGGGACGGGGCTCCGCTCTGCCAGCCATGCTGGCTTTGGGGTGGAAGGCAGGGGACTCACACTGTCAGGGCCCCATGCAGCTGGCCTGGCTCGGGGGCATGGGGCGTCCATAGAGCGGGGTGCCCAGGAGGAAGAGGAGGATTTATAAGGCTTGAGAGCCCAGCCCACTTCGCACAGGTCACTGCCCTGCCAGGGCCAGCCGGGCCTTGGAGCCCAGACAAGGCATGGAGCTGCATCTTTGGGCCAGCGTGGCAGACCCTTCGGGTCTCCTGGCGATCCCGGCCCCGTCCACCTCCCGAAGTGCCAGGTGTGGCCACTGTTTCGGGTCCCCACGTGGGCAGGGTGCTCCTGCTGGGGGCCAAGGACACCAGGCTCTGCTGCCCGTTGTGGGTTCTCCTGCAGATGGCTACTCATCCGAGGACATCGTCTACTACTGGTCTGAAAACCAGGAGCAGATCCACGGGCTGGACAAGCTGCAGCTGGCCCAGTTCACCATCACCAGCTACCGCTTCACCACGGAGCTGATGAACTTCAAACTGGGTAACGTGGCCTCTGTGGCCTCTTCCCGCGAGCCCGGCTCGTGGTTTCCCCGTGCTCTTAGCTGAGCCACTAGCGGCTCTGAGGGCCCCTGGGGAGCGGCTGGAACACGCTGATAGGCGTGGGATGAGCTATGGTGAGGGCGGGTGGTGTCGGATGTCCTTTGTCTTGCTCCTTGGTCCTTTGCTGCTTCCCGGGGCTCGCAGCACTCTGGGTCTGGGGGGAACCTGAGGAGTGTGGGGTGCTCCCTGAGCCCCAGGACTGCAGGGACTCAGGGGTCAAACCTTGGGGACTGCCTTGCGTTCTGACCCCCTGGCCTGATCATCAGCTCTTCCCTTGAGCTCGGCTGTGCGTGGAGCAGGGTCAGGAGAGACGGAGGTGGGCCAACCCCGCAGCTGGGGGGGTCCCTCTGGGCCAGCTAGCAACACTGGGATCTTCCTCTTCTCCTTCCTCTGGGTGGCCCTGTGGCATGGCCAGCCTGTCCCCTAAGGCCAGGCCCAGGGCAGGGGAGACCCCTGACCTTTGGGGGAGGTGGAGAGGGTGGAGGTCTAGGGTCTTCCTTCCTTCTGAGGCTTGCAGTGGTCCGAGGGCAGTGGCGCGTGGCGGTGGGGCAGGGACAGTGCTGGGTGCTGACAGGGTGGCCCCCCTGCAGCGGGCCAGTTCCCACGGCTCAGCCTGCACTTCCATCTCCGGAGGAACCGGGGCGTCTACATCATCCAGTCCTACATGCCGTCTGTCCTCCTGGTCGCCATGTCCTGGGTCTCCTTCTGGATTAGTCAGGCAGCGGTGCCCGCCAGGGTGTCTCTAGGTATGGGCCTGGCCCTTCCTCTGAGGGAGCTGGTGGAGGGTGGGGACCCGGGAGCAGGACCCTACCCCGTCAGCCATGAGCCCAGGCCTTGCCCCCAGCCCCTCGAGCCAGCTGTCCCGGGGCAGTGGCCGGCCTGGCTGGGCCTGGTCAGAGGAGCCCGACCTGCACCCAGGCTGGGCTGGGGCAGGGCAATGAGATGGCACCGCCGTTCCCACCAGGCATCACCACTGTGCTGACCATGACCACGCTGATGGTCAGCGCCCGCTCCTCCCTTCCACGGGCGTCGGCCATCAAGGCGCTGGACGTGTACTTTTGGATCTGCTATGTGTTTGTGTTCGCCGCGCTGGTGGAGTACGCCTTCGCCCACTTCAATGCCGACTACCGGAAGAAGCAAAAGGCCAAGGTCAAGGTCACAGAGCAGAGAGCAGAGGTGAGGCTGGGCCCGGCTGGTTCTCTTGTGCTGTAAGCCAAGGACAGGCCCCACCCCCAACACACACATGCACCTGGCACAGGGAGGAGGCAGCCACATTTTCCTGGGCCCAGCCTGGGACCCTCTGCTGACTGCGGTGGGATGTCACTTGCACGCCCTGGGCTCCGTGGGAGTGGGCTCAGACACCCTGGCTCCAGCCTGCTGCAGGTCATGGCGGCGCTCGCTGAGGCCTGGAGCTGCTGGCCTGGGTGGGGGGTCCTGTGTGGCAGGCCCTGGTCATCCTGGGCCGGACCGCCAGCTCAGTCCTGCCTCCTCCTCCCCTGGAGCAGGTGGACGTGAAGAATGCCATTGTCCTGTTCTCCCTCTCGGCCGCTGGCGTCTCCCAGGAGCTGGCCGTGTCCCGCCGGCCGTGCCGCATGGCCGGGAACCTCATGGGCTCCTATAGGTCGGTGGAGGTGGAGTCGGGAGACACAGAAAAGCAGGGGGCAGCCCGCTCGGGGGGCCAGGGAGGCCTCCGGGCGCTCTTCAAGCCCATCGACGCAGACACCATCGACATCTATGCCCGTGCCGTGTTCCCTGCAGCCTTCGCGGCTGTCAACGTCATCTACTGGGCGGCCTACGCCATGTGAGGCCACATGTGCTGCTGCCCAAACCTCCAGGGACAAAGGCCCCTGTGATTGACCTGCCCGCTCTGCGTGTTTCAAAGTGGGGACAGCAAGGGGTCACAGGAGGGAAGCAGCGGCCGCCCTGAGCCCCGGGCTCTGTCCCACCCTCACCGGACACCGTCCTGAAGCCCTCCCATTCATCCCTCCTGGACACCTGGCCTGGCCCCTGCTTCCCAGTGGCAGACTGACCTGACACCGAGGTGGAGCCAGGTGGGCGCAGGGCCCTTGGGGGACTCAGCACTCGGCTTGGAAAACGACCCTGGTTCTTGGACTTTGCTCTGTTGGATTGGACCAGGGAGCGGTGGGGAGGCTGGGTGTGGACGGTGCTCACTGCCTTGGCGAGATGGTGGAGACGGTGGTCGTGGGCCTTTGGTCCCAGCATGAAATAAAGCCAAGCCTTTGGCCATGGTGACATTCTCTGTCACAACAGCTGGACCATGGCCTCCTCTCCTGGTACCTGGAGAGCTCTCCTCTGGCTATGGGCTCTGTGGTTTCGGGACAGAGGGACTTGAAGACAGAGGTGCAAGGACAGAGTGCCTGGGGTGGCGCCTCAGAGACTGAGCCAGGTGGCCAAGTCGGGGGCATCAGTGGGGGTCTCCATCCCTCCTGGTCTCTTGGTCCCACGGCCAGGGTACCATTATGATGCCTTTTCAGATGTGGTAGCATGAGAACAGAGGCCGTCAAGTTCCCACAAACACCCTCCAGCCCCTTGCCACCTCTGCTGCCACCTTGGACGTGGGGTGACAAGGTTGCAGCTTCACGACCTTTGGCCACTGGAGACCTGACAGGCGGCTCTTAATGGGGGGGTCCGATTTTCCCATCAGTACCCCAGAAGAAGCAGGAGTGTGCAGTTAGCAGCTGTGAGGGCTGCTGTGTGCTGCGGGGTTGGGAATGTCGGCCCCTATGGACAAGGTACCCTGCTGTGGTCAGGGTGGCAGCCAGGCCACGGCCCCGCTGGCCCCATGGGACCCCTCCGGCGGGGCCCCTCCCCAAGCCACCTTGAGGGGAGCATGACGGTGACTTGGCGTGAATCAGAAAGGGTGCCCTGAGGGGCCATCTGCCCTCAGTTGACACAAGCTGCCCAGGGGCCTTCAGTGTCCCTAGGCCATAGGGCAGGATCCTGGAGGACACCCACCCATGGGCAGTGCTCAGCTGGTAAAGTGACCACTGAGATCCAGGGACACAGGGCCCAGCTGCTTCCCAAAGGACCAGGCTGTATCTGAGGGCACAGGAGGGCATTGGTCCCCCGCCCAAACCTTGGACCAGGGCTCACCACCTCCACGTCCCGCCCCAGCCCCAGTGCGAAGGCCCCTGCTGCCAAAGGAGCCCTCCTCACACCCTGCTGCCCCTTTGGGCCCTGCTCTAAGGGACTAGGCTACAGGTCATGCCGGGGTGACACAGGCCGGGGAGCAGGGCCTCCAGGCTGCAGTGTGGCCGAGGAACAGCCGGGGCTCCAGGCCACCTCCCGACAGCAGGGGTGACTGGCCAAGCCCAGATATCTACGCGGACAGGACAGACAGACAGACAAGGACAATGCTGCTGGGAGCGGTGGCCTCTCTCCCTTTTCCCACCTCTGCACCCTCCCTTCTGTATGACCCTGGGCATGGTCACTGCCCCCTCCACCCTGGGGATGGGGCAGCTCACTGAAGCTACCAGGCTGCGTCCAAGAATGCCCATACCACCCCTCACCCCGGGGGCACCCAGGCTCCTGCCCTAAGACCCAGCCCATTGCCCAGGCCTCGGGGGTGCATCGGTGGGTTCAAAGTTCACGGGGCTGCTGGGCTCACCTGGGGGCAGAGGTCGGTGGGCCATCTCCCCTCTGCTGCCAGGACCCTGCCCCCAGCGCCCCCTCTCCCACCTTCCCTGGGCTTGCAGGCTGCCCCCTTTCTCCTTGTGCCCACGAGGAGCTATTTAAAGCCAGCTTTGCGCTGCCTCAGGCACCCACGCGGCGAGGCCCACCCGGGCAGGAGCCTGTGCTTGACTCCCCCACCAGCAATCACTCCCTCCTGCCGGCAGGCTGCTATTTCTGCCGAGTATTTACAGGGCAGGAAAAAGCGGCTGCTTTTAAACACAGAGTTCTATTCTCGTGGTGATGACACGAGCAGATTGAAGGCCAGGCGGATCAAGGTTTGCAGCTGAGAGGAGCTGGCCTGGGAAGGGGTGTCAGCATTTCCTGTAACGGGGCACCTGGGCCGGCAGGAGGGCAGGAGGCGGGAGGCAGCGGGCGGGCGGCAGGCACCCCACGCGCCTCATTCCAGGAGGGACTGGCTTTGGGGGCTGGTGGCTTCCTTGTCTGTTCTACTTGGTGGGCACTGGAGTGCGGGTTCCCCGCGTAGACTCTTAATGCTTATCTGAGAGCTGGGACAGCTTTCCCCCCAAGCTGGAGGTCTGGAGTCAGGCGACAGCGCCCGGCTTCCAGCTCTCACCTGTAGTGGGGGCAGGAGAGCACTGACCCTTCTCTTGGAGTGAAGCAAACGCCCACACCTGGGGGCACCAGTTGGGTTTCCTCAAAAGCAGAGCCTGAGACAAGGACTTGGGTGCAGGGACTTTATCTGGGGAGGGGTTTAGTGTCCTGGGGCTGCGGTAACAAAGCATCCCAGGCTGGGGGGCTTAAGAAACAGAAATCTCTTCTCTCCCAGTTCTGGAGGCCAGAAGTTCAAGACCCAAGGGCGGGCAGGGTTGTTCCCTCTGAGGGAGCTGGCCCCAGGCCTCTGCCGGCTCCGGGTGCTGCCGGCGTTCCTTGGCTGTAGAAACATCACCCAGTGTCTGTCCCTTGCCATGTTCTCTGTGTCCTCCCCTCTTCTTATCCAGGTATCAGTCATTTGGTTCAGGGCCCCTAATCCAGCACGACCTCATCTTAACCAATTACAGCAGCAAAGGTCCAGACTGCTTCCAAATAAAGTCCTGTTCTGAGGTTCTGCATGAACATGAGTTTTGGGGGACACTGTTCACCCCAGGCCAGGGGGCGATATGCCAGAAGCAGGAGCACAGGTGCAGGGAGAACAGACGAAGCAGGAAAAACCCACAGGTGCTTTGCTGGCTGGGGCTCCCAGGTCTCAATCTCACTGGGGACCCCTGCAGAGCACGTGGAATGCACCCCTGAATTATCCTTTGAAGAATGAAGGGCTGGGGCATTTATCACCAGCTCGCCTCCCCCGTCTGCCTGCCTACAAGCTGAGTGGACACCCTCGCGATGCCACGCGCCACGTGTGACACTGGTGGCGGCTGCTGCATGGCAAGTGCTGCACAGGGGCTGTGACGCTGGTGTCTCAGCAGCCGGCAGTCGCCTCGCAGTGCTCACATCATCCTCTCAGGACGCCACCGGCTTCTCATAGTGGTGGCTGTCACAGCAGCTGCAAGGAACACTTCCCAGGCGCCTGGATACCTGCTGTGGATCCCTGGGAGGTGCCAGGTCTGTCAGAGCTGCAGTGCCCCCCTTCCCCAGGTGGGAGTGTGGAGGTTAAATGGGGGCCCACCCTGAAAGCAGTTTATCAGCTTCAGCTGCCCTGCCTGGGGAAGGGAGCCTGGGGGTCAGAGAGGGCCCAGTGCTGCCTCTGGATGTGGCTAGCTGTCCCTTGTGGGAGGCAGCCTGGGCTCTGCCTACAGGAGGCTGCTGACCTTGGGTGACGAGCGAGGTCCCAGGGGATCTCCTTCCCTGCCCCGGGGGCAGCTGGGGCGCTTTCCTGAGATAGAAAGATTGGACACAGCTGGGCCTGTGAGGCCTTGGGGTCTAGAGCCTCCTGCAGGGCAGGGCCCTGCTGTCCATCTGCTGATTTGTTAGGGCCACCTGGCAGGGGTCCTGCCTGTCCTGGCAGAGCCTGACCCGAGTGAGTGACAGCTGAGTGTGCCACGTGTGTACGCGTGCACAGGTGTGCCTGTGTGAGTGTGCGTGTGCAATGTTCGATCTCAAAGGTCACACGGCGCCTGAGGTGGACTTTGCCTCTAGTGTGCAGCCAGCCACGGTCGCCTCCTACCTTCTACCCTGCAACTAAGGTGGCAGACGTGTGGAAGGCACAGCTGCCTGCTTTTCCAGTTCTTCCCTTGAAACGGAGTCCTGGAAGTGGAAGAGTGAGACCACATGGAGTGAATACCTTGAATGCTCTGGGTGCTTTTTGTCACTTTGCTTTCTAGAAGGCAATCCCAGCCGCACCTCCTGAGGGCGGTGTGAGTGAGGCCTTCTCCACGCCCTGCCCAGGACAGGGCCATAGGGCAAAGCCTCCACTGTCCTTGTCCCAAGGCCTGGAAGCCTGACCCTTGGTGCAGATGACAAGCAATGCCGGGGTCAGGGCTACCCTCTTAATCTTTAAGCAGAAGGCAAAGGAAACGGGAGGGGGGGCTGGGCGAGGTGGTGGCACCCACACGTATGGCTGGGCGTGGGAAGCCGCCTCGCCCTGGCGAGCTCAGCTCCCCACGTGAGGACAGATGGGGGCTCTGCCACTGTGTCTCCCTGTGATACTTTGAGTTGACCACGACCTTGTCCATCTTCATGTGGCTAAAATAGCGCCGGCACCCAGCCCCTGGGGGAGCAGCTGCGGCATTGCCATGGTGACCGAGGTTTTGGGTGCTGCCTCCTCAGACGCACATCAGGCCACACTGGGTTTTGAATATAATCCCAGGGGATGCGAGAGTGTGACAAGCTCTGCCTCCCAGCGGCCTTGTCTGCTTCCCTCATTGGGGCTGTGACCTGGCTCATCCTAGGTTCCCAGAAGAAGGGCTCCACTGTGTGGGCATGTCCACCCAAGAGATGTGCAGCGTGTCCCCTATGGCCTGGGCTGGGGCTGGCCCTGTGACCCCGGACGAAGCACTGGGCCACCCTCGCCCTCTGTGTCTGCCTTCAGAGAATGAGGTTGTGATACCCACACCCCAGAGAAGTGCTGAAGGTCCCTGAGCTGACGCCCGACAAGAGGACTTCCCGGGGAGGCACAATGGTGCCTGGTGCAGGCTGTGGACCTGGGGTGGGGGGTGCTTGTGCCCCAGGGTACAATGGGACAGTGACACCTGCAGGCCTCTGCTGTGAGATTTAGTGGTGGGTGTGTGGGCAGCGCCACAGGACAACGCCTGGCACAGCTGTGTCCAGCCCTTCCTAGCCACGAGGTCGATGTGCCCCCAGCCCCTCCATCCCCCAGACCAGCCTCTCCTTCCTTCTCCAGCCCCTGGACACAGCAACCCCACCTCTCCTTGCTGTCCTGCCTTGGCCAGACCCAGCACGTGCTGCAGATAGAACACTCACAGGTACAGAAACACACACACAACACCGACAGGGGGAGCTGGAAGGGCCTCCTCTGGCTGGAGCTCGGCCCAGGTATGTGAACTCAGGGCTGGGCAGAGTACCCCATATCCTCAGCCGCAACCCCACTCACAGCCCAGCCGCGGGAACCAGCAAGCCGGCCCCTTCCTTCTGTCTGTCTCTCCCGCGCCCTCTACTGGGAACGTGCAGCACTGCGCTCTCGGGGAGGAGGGATGTTCCGAATACCAGCGGCCGGTGTGTGGGGGGCCGGCAGGAGCGCTGGCCACCCCCAAATGCCAGCTGAGCTCCACCTGTAATGACAGGTGGTAAATGGTGAATTTAGAGCTGAGAGGTGATAGTAACTGGAGCATGGACGCGCGCGCGCGCGCACGCACAGAAACACAGGTAACACACCCAGGCCCAGAAGCCCGCAGACATGCAGACACCCTTCTCTCCCTCTCTCTGGGCAGGACCTTGCTTGCACAGCAGGATGGAACCACCTTTTCTGACAGCTTCTGGGGCCATGTCACTGGCTTCCTGTGCCCCCACCCTGTGGCCCACAAGGCCTCTAGGGTGCCGTCGCATTTCTGCAGTGTCACCTGTCCCTCACCTGCAGACCACCCTGTTTCCTGAGGCCATGGGGTCTTTGCATAGGCCAGCCCTCTGCTCCCCTGCTCTCCTGCTCCACTTCACACATCCTCAGACCCCACAGCTGGCTTCTGCCGGGACCTGGTCAGAGACCCTGCTCTCTCTGACAGAGCTGTCATGTCTGTGCAACCCAGTGACAGTGGCCTGTCCCCTCACCGGTGTCCATGAGAGAGCAGCCACATCTGGCTGGCTCACCCCTGCATCCCGGCACAACTTGGGGCACCCAGTCAACATCCGCTGAATGAATGAATGAGCGAGTGAAGTGAACGTCATCACTTGAACCAGTTTCTCAAAATCCTGCAGCTCGTGACAAAGGAAACCCCCGCTGCCCATCCCTCCCACAGCTGCATGGGCCAAGTGCCATCAGCAGATGTCCTGGGCTCTTCCTGTGACCTGCTGGGTCCTTGTGGCCCCAGGTCAGTCTCACATCTTCCAGGATGCCCAATGAACCCCCACAGGTGACAAGAGGGCACAGGAAGGCTGGTGGCTTCCACAGGCGTGTCCCCCACCCAGCTGTGTCTGTCGGGGGTGGAGGCAGAGGGGAAACCCTCCGCCCACACACTTCTGTGAGGTGACATTTTACAAGAAGCCTGTGTCACTTTTATAATCACTTAACAAAAACACAACACACCTTTGTATTTTCATTTGGAAATAAGACGTGTTGGTGATTATGAAAGTATATGAGGTCTTTGTGGCAAATCTGGGCAAACAGAAACTGCCCAGAGGTGAAAAGGACCCGCCCTCAGCCGTTGGGGCCCTCCTAGGTCTGTCCTGGGTCCTGTGCTCGGGTCCAAGGGTCACCTCCCTGCTGCACCTGCCTGGCTTGTCTTTGTACCTGCCTTTAAGCCACTGACTGCAGAAGGGGAAAGGCGTAACCTTGCCCAGTGACCCCCAGAACAGGGTCCAAGGTCCTAGGAGGCCGGCCTGGTCCCAGCACTTCCGAGGGGTCTTCACCTATTTATTCATTCATTCATTCATTCATTCATTCATTCATTCCACTGTGTGCCAGATGCCCAGCGATATGGGGACACAGTGGTGACCCAGGCTGACTGGCTTCCAACCCCCACCATCTCCAGAGGGGCAAGTGGTCTGAAAATTTGGGAACAAACACCCTCCCTGGTCACCAGGGTGCAGAGCAGGTGGCGGACACAGTGACAACACTGGGTGTGCCTGTCTGTCCCTCAGGACCTACCTCGCGCGCTCTACCCTTGAGGCCCTAACAGGGGTAGCTCAGCACTGGTGGCCACCAGGAAACCCCCAGTCACCTGCCTCCACCCTTTGGAGGTGGTCTGAGGGCCCGGGCGGGTGGGGGCCTTTGTTTTCCAGAGCTAGATGGTGGGCACAATGCAAAAGTCCTGGCCTCCACTGGCCTCAGGGGCTGCAGGGACCTTTTCCGGGCTCCGCAGGCCTCCCTGTGCCCTCACTCCAGCCTGGGGCTGGATGTGGCCCCAGAGCCAGAAGTGGAACCTCCCTTCCGGTACCGCCTCCTGGGATAGGCACCTCCACCTCCCCAAGCCCATGGAGCACAGAGCCCCCCACCCCAGCCCTCTTCCGGACTTCCCTTGCCAGGACTGGGGGATGCAGTGACCCAGGTACCAGCCTGCAGGAGGGAGCCTCCCACGTGGCAGCTGAGGCGAGGCCAGTGCCCAGGGGACACCAGGTGCTGGTAGCTCCAACCCAACAAGGCCTTCCCGGTTAGAAAAGGCTCTGGGGTTGGAGTTGAGCTGTTGTGTCCGCTGGGGCCTTGGCTGGGGCATGTCCGAGAACTGGTGTCCAGTGGAACGGCCACTGGCCAGCCTGTCCTGCCTGCAGTGGGCTTCAGGAGCCAGGCTCCTTCCCTGGACCTCCTTTCCACACCTTGAGGCAGAAAATCAGAGCACCAAGGGATGCTGTGGGGTGTCGGGTGGCCTGTGCCCACTGAGGTGCAACCTGTCAGGCCGTGGGGACAAGGCTGCAGGCCTGGCATGGGCGGGGCGGGTGGGGGGCTGCATCCCTCCTGGGCTACATTTGCCTCCTGGGCTGCTATTCACGTGGCGGATTTCTGCTCATCCCTCACAGGGCAAACCCCCACACCTGGTTCCCCTTCATATCCAACTGACAGTCACGGAGCCATGTGCCCATTCTGGGGTGTAGCGGTCACCCCACAGGTTGGGGGTGGGCGAGCAGACTGATACGGGCATCACGGATGTTCAGTACAGACTCAAAGGAAGTCTGGGCGAAGTAGCTCCTGGGAGCGGGAACAGCATGTGCAAAGGCCCTGAGGCGAGAGGCAGCCAGGTGGCCAGGTGGCCAGGTGGCCAGGTGGAGTGAGCCAGGAGGCGGATGGTGGGAGATGAGGGCAGAGGGAAATGGGGCCCCAGTCCCTGCAGGGCCTGCGGGCTTTTCCTGAGATCCATGGAGATCATTGGGGGTTTTGAACACCAGACAGACGGACCCATGTTTTAAGAAAATTGGAGGCTTCTGCAAAAATCCCAGCTCAGAGGGTGGGGCCTCGAGCAGGTGGTGGCCATGGAGGTGGCCAGATGCGGCTGGGGCCTGGACATATGTTGAGGGTGGAGCAGCTGGGATTTACAGCTGGAGGGGAGTGGGGTGTCAGAGGCAAAGGGAACTCCGGGATTTTCAAGTTGAGCCCCTGGAAAGGTGGATGGAGGTGGGGGATCAGGTTCAGGGGAATGGGCTGAGCTCAGAATGGTATTTGGAGCCAGGGAGGAGGGGTGGGATCGAGCAGCATCATAGGGCAAGAGTTTCCAGGGGATCATAAAGGATCAATTAAGAAAAAGTCTGAGGATTGACACAGGAGTCTTGGTGGGGGGAGGGGCTCAGCGAAAGTGGCAGGAGAGATGAAGTGGAGATAAGGACTGCAGCCGGCTGCCTCCCTCCCCACAGGAATTTTGTAGTAAATAGCAGAGAAATGGGCAGGTGGGTGGAGGGATGTGGGATGCAGAGGGCTTTTTAAAGAAGGGAGGGGTCACAGCACCTTAAGTAGGTGAGATGTGGGCTATCGGCAGGTTTCTCTATGCCCATCTCTAGGAAGAACATGAGTTCTGTGACCATGTGATGCCCCAGGGTCCCTCCAGCGCCTGGCACCCAGGAGGCACCGGGAAGCATCTGAAGAATGAGAGTGAGTGGGAAGTCCTTCGGACTGGCCAGGTGAGGAGTGGTGAAGGCTTAGCAGGGAATGCATCAGAGGTTGCCAGCTGGGTGGAGGGTGGACAGGGAGGGAGGCGGCAGGAGAGCGGCCAATCGAAAGACAAGTTTGGCGGGGGCGGGGCCTGCAGACCAACGAGCCTGGACGCCCACCTGAGGCCCAGGTGAGGCCCTGCTAACAGCAGATGTGGGTCCCCGTGGACACAACCAGCAAGGGTGGGTTCCTCAGGGAAACCCAGTCCCACAGTTAAGGGGAGGGGCCTAGTCTGCAGGCGTGGGCCGTGGGTAGCGTTCAAAGGCAACTGTCCAGATCGAATGCCGAGGAGGACATTGTGAATTCAGAAATGAAGGTCATGGGCCACCTGGGCAAATGCGGGCTCCTCCTCTCAGGAGCAGAGAGAGCCGGCTAGCGCGTGTAGACAAGCCTCCTCTGCAGTGGGATCTTGGATTTCGCAGTGGAGGAGAGCGGCTGGGGCCCGGACAACTAGCGGAGCCTGGACCGTCTCAGCCGTGACCCGGGTCCCAGCTCCTAGAAGCCTTGGTCTCCGCATCAGTAAACTGTCCTGACGCGGGACGTGCGGGGTCGGAGCTGCTGACCGACACTCGTCCTCCCCGGAGGCGGACCTCTCTTTGGCCGCCCCCCACCCACGTCACCAGCGACCCCTCCCCGCTGTACCCCTGACCAGCGCTTGCCTCCGAATCAATCGGGTCTTGTTAGTATAGACGGCTGGAGTTTCCATTCAGGGAGTCTAGACCCGAGAGTTGGCATTTCCAAGTTTCCGGGGCGCTGCAGCGCGGAGACCCCACCTTGGAACGGCGGGCACTGGAGCCCACTGCACGGAGGAGAACGCGCAAGGCCGGCGCTTTCCGAGTCTCCGGCAGCCGGTGCCGCCGGGGGTTGCCGGGCAGAGCCCGGACGCGCGCGCTCCCATTGGCCGCAGGTGGACCGCGCCCCGCCCGACAGGTAGTGTCCCCGCGCCGCGCCATTGGGCCGCGGCCGCGGGGTCCCCCGGGGATTGGCTCAGGTGGCGGCCCCGCCTCGCCCTTATTGGCCGCAGGTGCCACCGCCCCCGCCCCGGGACCGCCCGCCCCACCGATTGGCCGCCGGCTGGGTCGGCCATGTTCGGACTTCCCCCCCGCGGGGCCTGACGCCCGACTGCGCGGGAGCGCGCCCCCGCCGGCCGCGCCCCCTCCCCGCCTCGCGCGCCGCCGAAGTTCTGCGGAGTTGGCGGGGCCCGTACCTTTCCGACCCCGCGACGCGCGCTCCCTTCCGCGTTCCGCCGCCAGCCCCACCTGGCGCCTGGCCGCTGGGGGCCCCGCGCGATGGCCCGAGCGCCCTGGGCGCGGCGCTGACGGCGGCCGGCGGAGCGCGCCATGCCCAGCAGGACTGGCCCCAAGATGGACGGGAGCTGCGGCCGCGTCCGCCTGAAGGCGCACTACAGCGGGTGAGCGCTGACGCCCGACGCCGGCCCTGCGGGGCGGGGAGCGGGAGCAGCCCGCACCGCGCCGGTCGTCGGGGCCCGTGTCGCCGCGGCTGCGGGGAGCCGAGAGCCGGCGGCCTCCGGTCGCGGCGCGGGAGGGAAGGGACAGCGAGGCCCCTCCGGGCCCAGGGGCGTCCTGGGAGGTCCTGACGCGCCAGCGCCAAGAGGCGGCCCGGACGACGTTTTCCTGGGCTCGGACTTGCGGGGGGGACTCCGCGGCGCGGGCGCGGGAGGCGGGCGCCGCGCGCCGCCGAGCGCTCCACAGCCCTGGGCACGGCGTTGACATTTTCCCTGGAAAGTTGGCTAGGATATTAAGGCCACAAACTTGTAAGAATTAAAGTTTTTGTCAAATTGTGAAAACTGCTGGCAGACTTTTAAAAATCGGGGTTTCCTAAATTTTTCCCATTTTACGCGGCGAGAGGTCTCAGTGGAAGGAAAGTTGATGACCCCTGCGAAGGCCAGGCGTTTAGTCGCCCATGGCGGGCGCCTGGAAGGGCTCGGCGCGCTTCGTTCGGACACTGACCAGCCCCGCGTCCGCGCCCGGCGCCCTGTACTTTACCTGCCTCGCTGTGAAATGGGGCGAGCCGGCGCCTCACAAGGGTCAGTGGCCGGGAGCGCTGGACGCTTGGCCGAGATCTCGCCGCCGCCCCTTGCGCTGTGTAGGCAGCGCTCTAGGACGAACGAGGCTCTTTGCTGCTGCTTTCCTCCCGTGTTGGTCTCCAGGAGTCCCCAGGTCGGACCTCGCTGCTCCCAGGGTCACCATTGCCCGGTGCGGGTGAGGGAGCGGAGCTCCGACCCCGCGGGTGAACTTGGTGTGGCGGTCGTGGCTGTAGCAGAGCGGAATGGGGTCTGCCCGATAGGCCCCGCTCCGCGAGTCCTCAGGCTGCGGAGGCGCTTTGGGCTCTTGACCTGAGCGTGTCTCGTTTCGGGACTTGGGATAGGCGCTTCCTGCCTCCCCCCGGGGCCCCCAGCCTGGTGGAGGGGTGCTGGCCGCAGAGCCCCAGGGAAGAAGGATTTCTGGGGGGCCTCACTTGCAGGCCTACGTGAAGAGGCCCTGAGCCCTATCTTTTCGCCTGGAAGGCTGGGCTGCGATTAAAGCTGGTGGAGTGTCTGCTACGTCCTGGCTCGGGACTCCTCCACCAGCGTGAGCGTCTCAGCTTTCCCGGGGGGAAAACTGTGGAGGAACCGCGGCGCCTTTGGATTGAGCAACCGGACTTGGTAAAAATCAGAGATGATGCTTTAATGAGAGGATGTCCACACCCAGGGCGGCCTGGGGGTGGGGTGGGAACCGGACCTTGAGCCTTCCCCCAGGACAAGTTCAAGTAGGCAGCTCCAGGCACGGAGCTGGGGCGTGGGGGCCTGGGGCGGAGGCAGGTCCTGGGGAAAGTTCAGCGGATCCGGGGGGAGTTCTGGGGAAGCTGCCCTGCCCACCGCGTCCCCTCCCCTGGCTTTGGCCCCGGGAGAGCGATTTGGTTACCAGGAGTAACGTGACCTGTTGAGCCTGGTTTCCCGGGCAGAGGAGGCCACGCCCCACCGCTTTCCTCTTCCTTCCTTTCCCAACCTCTGCTCCGTCCTCCTCTCCACCCATCCCACCCCCTCACCTCTTCCTCCCCTTCCCTTCCCTCTTCCCTTCCCTCTTCCCCTCCTCCTCCCCGCAGCTCCCACACTCCTCTCCTTGCCGCACCCCTCTTTTCTGCCGGCTGTGCCCGAGGTTCCTCTCCAGGCCCGGCTCCTCACTTCTTCCCGTGCGGGCTTTTCCTAACGGGTTCCTGCACTGGTGCTTCTCCCAGGGGACCGGGGACTCCGCTGTCTGAGTCGGGAGACCTAGCCTCAGAGCTTGGCAGCGATGCTGGTCCCAGAAAGTGCCCACC
>NW_017731634.1:1339233-1341128 GCF_001890085.2 Hipposideros armiger | reverse complement strand
GCCTTGGGCACAGTAGCAGGTCCTGGAGGTCCTTACAGGGCAGCTCTGGGGCTCCAGGGAGCGGTCGGTGTGGTGGGTGGTGGCTGGATGCCGGGCAGTGTCCCTCCCCTGGCATAGATCCACTGCAGACGCTGATGTCCGCTTGGCCGGGCAGCAAACCAGGAAGCAGCACAGAGCACCCTCTCACATGGGGTCTCCCAGGCGCCTGGGCTGTCTGAGTGTTGGCTCGATTTTAATGCTGATCTTGGATGTAGGACAGCCCTGTTCTGGCGCCTGATGGCCGTGGTGGGCAGGGCGCATTATGAGACTTTGGGCCCACGTGGGCATCCTGTTCCATTTTCCTGGCCTGGAGTAGCTCTGCCCCCACCAGGGGTGAGTGCGAGGGTCCTAGGGCATCCTTGAGCCATGGCAGGTCCTCACCAGGAGGACCGGGTGGACGGATGGACATCTGCCAGACGTGGCCACGCTGCAGGAATGCGGCCGTCCCACAGCACCTGGGCATGTCCAGCTGGCAGAGCCATGTGGTGCCAGCCCAGCCTGTGTTCATTTTAAGCAAACCACCTTCTACACATTCTACTTAGGTGGTTAGCATGCATCTAATCAGTTTTGCAGGGTTTTAAAAAAATTGTGTAAAGTACACATATAATTTCCCATTTTAACCATTTAAAGTGAGAGCTCAGCGGCAGTTGGTACATTCACACTGTTGTGCAGCCACCTCCCCTGCCTGCTTGTTAGATATGTTCAGAAAGAAAGCCTCTTGCCCTCCGCACCCTCCCCGTTCCTTCTTCGCCCGCCAGAGCCTGGCATCCCCAGCCTTCACTCTGTCTGTGGGTTTACCTGTCTCTGACGTTGCGTATAAATGAAGTTAGGAGATGTGGTCTTCTCTCACTTAGCATGATGTTTTTGAAGTTCATCCGTGTTGTTACATGTGTCAGAATGTCAATCCTTTTTCCCCCCCCATTTTAAAACATTGTGGTAAAATACACATAACAGGAACTTCACCATCCTAACCATTGTTAAAGTGTCTGGTTCAGGGGTATTTGGTATACTCACACCGTTGTACAGCCATCACCACCATCCTCTCCATAACTTTCCATCTTTCCAAACTGAGACTGTCCCCATGAAACACTCCCTCGCCACACCCTGCCCAAGCCCCTGGCCCCACCCTCCTACTTCCCGTCTCTGTGACTCGGACTCCTCCTGGGACCTTGCAGAAATGGAGTCATGCAGTGTTTGTCCTCCTGTGTCTGGCTTATTTCACTGAGCACAACGTCCCCAGGGGCCATCCATGTTGTCGCGGTGTCAGAATCTCCTTTTTAAAGGCTGGATACTATTCCACTGTGTGGAGGGACCACGTTTTGTTTATCCATCCATCGCTTATGGATACCTGGGTCGTTGCCACTGTTGGCTACTGTGAATCATGCTGCTGTGAACACAGTGTGCAGATATCTCTTAGAGACCCTGCTCTTGGTCGTCCTGTGGGGTAAACACCCAGGCGTGGATCGCTGGGTCACATGACCACTCTCCGATTAATTCTTTGAGGAGCTTCCACGCTGTGTCTACAGCAGCTGCTCCATTTTACTTCCCCTGACAGGGCACCGGTTCCCACGTCCCCACATCCTCGCCAGCACATGTTTTCTGTCTGTTGATAGGAGCCATCCTGGTGGGTGTGAGGTGGTGTCTCATTGTGGTCTTGATTTGTGGTTTTGATTTTAGGTCTTACATTTAGGATTTTGATGCATGTGAGTTAATTTTTGTATATGGTGTTGGGTGAGGGTCCACTGTCATTCTTCTGCGTGTGGGTGTCCAGTTGTCCAGCACCATTTGTTGAAAAAGCTGTGCTTTCCCCATCGAATGGTCTTAGCATCCTTGTCGGAAATCATTGGACCATAGAC
>NW_017731634.1:1326280-1338430 GCF_001890085.2 Hipposideros armiger | reverse complement strand
CCTGTGGTCCCAGCCGCCTAGCCTGCTGCTGGCCCATCTGATGGCGTGGCCAGCCGTCCCAGGACCCCCTATGCTCATGACAATCCCAGAGCGCTCTTGGATTCGTGGACGTTATCTATCAGTATTTGCTGCGTTTGAGATTTAAAATGAGAAATATTTATTCATTCATTTAAAAATTTAAACCCAGGGCCGGCCAAGTGGCTCAGTTGGTTAAGAGCTCGCTCAAGAGTGTGAGCTCTGAGCAACAACAGTTCGAGACCCGGCCTGAGCTGAGCTGCCAACAGGTGGCAGGATGGCTTAGCTATAAAAAAAACAAAAACAAACAGAAAACTTAAACCCTTTACATGTTAAGATAAGTCACACCTTTTAATGGAAAATGACTAGTCTCCAAAATAAAGAAAAAACTGAGTGAGGAGGTAGCAGCATAGTTGCAAAGCTCGCGGTGCCTGGCTTAGGGACAGCAGGGCCTGCTCACTTCTGCTACAGCCTGTTAACGGTTGACAGATTCAAAAAGCGTTCAGAAAAGCTTGGAGTATTTTAACAGCCTTCCCCAATCAATACGTGTGGGTCTTCTTCCTTGGCATTCCTCTAAAATGTAACAAGGGTCGTTTCTTAAAGGCTTGTGGAACCTGAAACCATGTCCGTGCCGTTTTCCTACCCCTGGGTTGAAATCTTGGCCCACTGGGTTGTGCAGACCTTGCAGAAGTTCCCCTCTACCTTCGGGAGCCACGAGAGAGAAAGAGACAGGCGCTGTCTTATTGTACAATATTATGGACGCGGTTTGCCCCCAAGTCTCCTGGCAGGGTCTCCAGATCTCGCTGGGCTTAGCTAGGTACCTCCGCCCTATTGTAGGCAGAGCACACGTGTAGCTGGCTGGCCTACGAATGGGCCATCCTTGAGTTGCAGGCCTGCCCATCTGTGGCTCTGTCTGTGGTCACCCCTGCTTTGCTCTCTGAGCTGGGGACGTGGACAGGGATGAGCGGGGTGCAGGGGACATTCTGAGTCCACTGTCTTCGGACGCCACACCACCCAGGCTGCCCAGAGTTGGGCCTGCACGTTCGTACTCTGTCACCAAGTGGAGGTCAGCGGGGCCAGGCACTGGAGGCTGACGAGGTTCATAGGTGGGTTGTTTGCACCCCATCTGACATGAGTTTGCTGCTGGCTCTGTCCCCACCCACCCTGAGTCCTTGGTCTGCTGGGGAGGGTGAGGGGAGGCAGTCGAGTGTATAGAGGGTTCTTTTGGGGCAAACTAGCTTTGGGGTGGGCACGGTGGGGAACAGTGTCAGGAGGGCAGGAATAGACTCGGAGTGCTGAGCTCGGAGTCATCGGAGCAGCACGAAGAGAGGGAGGGTGTCTGGAGAGGCACCTTGGGGTCTGCCACAGTGTCCGCCCCCACCCTTGGTTTTTGCGTCACTAAATTATACTTCCTTGGGTGGGGTTTTGTTCTAACAGGAGTATAATCAGCATTTTCAGTGTTTGTGTGGACTGACTGATGTGATGGGAAGATGAGGACATGGGCTGCACTGCAGCCTGACAATGTCCGCGGTTTTTGTTGGCCGCCTTGCAGTGAGCCAGTCACAGCTGGTGACACACGGAAAGCCCAGGTGACGGAATGGAGGTGCATTTGTACTGGCATTTTGCACCGTGTGGTCTCAGGCCACCAGAACCCAGACTCCAAGGAGGTGGCCGCCTTGGGTCCCACCTGTGGTCCCCACGCCAGCCAGCGATGGGGCCCAAACCCCACCCCTCCCCCACAGCACCTGCAACCTCCCCTTTGGCAAACCATGCTTTTGTTTATTGTATTTTTTCAAAATCCTTTGTTATCTGAAGATGCTCGAAGCTAGTGCCAGCCTGTGATTTTGCTTCGACAGTGAAACCGCGGTGAGGTCAGTGGCGGCTGCTGTCCCGGGTCCCTCGCCGGCGGCTTCCACACTCACTGGTGGGATGTGCCCGACCCGAGCATCACGGCTGTGGGGCTAACGTGGCAGCTATTTCTGTCATTCCCTTTCCCAGCATGAGTTGGCATTTGCTGCCAGGAAGGGACGACCCTTCTCCCCTCCCGGCCTGAGACACTGTATGGACGGGGGCACCGAAAGTCCCTGTCTGTCAGCCCTGAGTCTGAGGCTCCAGTTCTCCCATACAAGGCAGGCAGAGTCCCTTGAAGCTGCCCCCATGTGCTCTGGACGTTCCCTTCTGTTTTGAGCATTTCCCGGCCCGATAGCCCCCAGAGCACCGGGTGCATTTCCGGTCCTCCTGCAACGGTCCATTTGTTCGAGGTGCCGGCGTCCTTTGGGGGAGAAGGGAACTGGAAAACTAGAGTGTGGGCTGGAGGCTCCGGGCTCGTGCTGGACCCGGCGCTGCGCAGACCACAGTTTCTGCCCCCATCTCGTCTCCTTTCTCCACGCTCATCAGGGAGCCCGGCCCGTCCATCTGCTCGCATGCTGTCACTGAGTCCTGGACCGAACAGTTTCAGGACTGCTGTGTCAGTACCGAGCCTGCTGCTCAGGGACAGCAAAGTCCCTCAGGGTCCCTTTGTCCTCAGGCTGCATTCTTTGTGGGTGCAGGTGGGCGCGGTGTCCTGGCTTCAGCATGGATGCTTCGTAGTCACCTTTGTAGCTATGTTACAATGTCGTCGTCACTTGAGTTTATTTATTTCTGTCTGCATTCAGTTTTAGGGTATTTTCCCCATCCTTTTAAATTTTACTTATGGGTTGTGTAAAACGTTAGCGTGATTCAAAAGTAGTAACAATATGAAAGTTTCCTTTCAGGTAACTTCAATCCCATGGCACCCATGTTAGTTTGTTTTTTTGGCTTATCCTTCCTTTGTTTTTGTTTTTTTTTTGTAAAAATAGGTGTGTGTGTATTATTGACTCCTCTTTGCTGCATAAAGGGTAGCCTCATATATTACCCCCTCTACTTTTTTACACTTGGCTACGTTTTTTTAAGGCATGAATGTGTATATGTTTAGAANTGCTATGGCTTTTCAGTGCTTTTCTCCTCTGCCTGTGGCCTTGGAGGGAGCGCAGGTGACAGCTGTGTCCCTGCTGCGGGTCACCATGTCGATTAGACCTTCTGAAGCTCAGTCACGCGGGGACCTGGGATGGGCCTTCATGGTGGACACGGGCGTGTGTGACGTCATGAAACAGCACGCCCGAGGGCCCTGTGTCACCGTGGGACTGAGGATGATGCAGAGACTTGTTTTTCTCTGATGACCCCTTGCTGGGTGACTGTCATGAGTGGAGGTCACTTCTGCCCCTTGTGTGTGTGTGTGGGACGCTGAGAAGGTGGAGCTGGTGCCCACAGGTGTTCAGCAGCACAGGTGTGTGTGTGTGTGTGTGTTGTGAATAGACTGATTTTAGAACAGGTTTGGATTTACAGAAAGGTGGTAGAGAACACAAGTTCCTGTTATTAACGCCTCTCCTCTGTGTGTATTAGAATTAGTGAGCCATGCTGCAACGTTACTCTTGCCTCAAGTCCACGCCTTGCGCAGACTTCCTTAGTTTCGCCCTAATGTCCTCTTTCTGTCCAGGGCCCCATCCAGGACCCCACGTGACATTTAGTCCTCTCGTCTCCAGGCTCCTCTGGGCTGTGACGCTTCCTCACTTTCCTTATTTTCATGACCTTGGTGGCTCTGAGGGTGTTTTGTAGAATGCCCCTCTATCTATCTGGGTTGCTCTGGTGTTTTTCTCACAGTCAGACTGGGGTTGTGGGTTCGGGGAGGAGCCCCCAGGGGTGCTGCCCTTCCCATCTCATCGCGTCAGGTCCCTGCTCTCCACGACCTGTCACAGGCAGGACCGTGATCACCTGGCTGAGCTGTGCCTGCCAGGGGTCTGCCCACAGGCTGTCTGTCCTCCCTGCACCCCCACTGGAGGGGAGGCTTGCATTCACCTCACTGCAGCCGTGTCGACAGAAACGATCGGGAGAGCCTCCTTCTAATTCATTACTCAGCCACCGACTTACTTACGTCGGAACGGGCCCCTGGGGTTAGTCCTGCCCCATGGGCCCCAGCCTGCCAGGACTTATGCTCACATGGGTCCAGGCTTGGCCACTGGGAGCTCTTTCAGGTCCGTCCTGGGCGGGGGAGATATGGTGGGGGGCGGTGAGGGCCAGACCCGGCCAGCTGGGGAGGTGTGGGAGGGTAAGGCGGGGGCTCTCTGCCCCCGCTGGGCCCCCTTCAGCCAAGCAGGAGAGGAGCAGGTCCTGGGCAGCTGTCGGTATGGACCCCATCCTGGTGGCCCTGCGGGACCCGGGGAGGGTGCCGGGTGTGGGGTGCTAGGGGATTATTAGTGCTGCCCCCAGGGCTCCGAGGGAGAGGACAGGCTTGAGGGGCACTGGAGGGCACAGGGCGGGCTCCTCTCCAGACCTCGGTTTTGTTGCCGGACGGGTGGCTTCCAGCATGGACACCCGTTTTGTCCTCTTCTCAGAAACGCTCTGCAGCCACGCACGGGCCAGGCGGCATTAGTGTTGGGTGGGCAGGCNGTTTTTTCTTCCCCTTTTGTTCTGTTAAAGTGGATGTTACACTTACTATTCACGTATTGAGCCTCCCTTTCATGCATAAACCCCACCTGGTCATGATGTGTAATCCTTTTAATCTGTTGCTGAAGTCTGCTGGCATTTTGTTGAGGACCTTTGTGTCAATGTTTGTAAGGGATGTTTGTCTGTAGTTTTCTTGTGCTATCTTTGTCTGGCTTTGGTGTCGGGATTATGCTGGCCTCCTCGAAGGCGGTGGAAACTGTTCCCTCCTCTTAGATTTTTGGAAAAGTTGGAGAAGGATTGGTATTACAGTAAGTCCCCAACTTACAAACATTCGAGTTGCAAACTTTCACAGATACGAACAGACCTGCATTACCAACATTCGCAGATGCGAACAAATTGCGGAAGTAGCTCACGTGCCTGCTGGACATTGTCACAGTTGTGCTGCTGCGTGCTCACTATGCAGTGCAACAGTGAACAGTAGTGCAGTGCTCAGTCAGAGCCCAGGGTGTCCGGATGCTGAGGAAAGCAGCTCCGCCATCGCCCACCCGCCCTCTCTCCACTTAGTGACTCTCCTGTCAGCTCACGCCACACAATCCCCTACATGCCAGGTGTCGTACTGTACTGTACCACCATTTAGAGGTAACTAAAAGTAAAAATAGTTTATTTACAGTATTTGTGTGTGTATGTTTAGTTTTTTTATGCTTTACATTGTATATTTGTGTGAAAGGTGTATAAGACTCACTTTGTTGGGCCTATGAACGAATCTGACTTACGACCGTTCTCCCGGAACGGAACTGGTTCATAAGTCGGGGACTTACTGTAGTTCTTTAAATGTTTGGTGGAATTCACCAGTCAGCCGTCAGGCCAGGGCTTATCTTTGTGGGAAGACTTTGATTTCTTTTTTTTTTAAAGATTTTTATTGGTGACTTGGNCCTGTGGAAGCACCCAGAACAGCCACCACGTGGGGCCGTGAGGTCAGCACCTTGGACAGCGTCCTGAGACGCCTGTGGCCCTCGCCGACCCCATGCCACTGACTTGAAACCTTTGTACAGAGGGATTTCTCTCAAAGCTCTTATTTCTGCAGAAGTTATTTGGGTCTTATCTCACCATCCAGAAAGCTGTGGTGTCGTGTTACCAGAGGAATATCACAGGATACCTGAGCGGTGTGTGTTAGGTCATCAGGGAGATTTATTGTGAGAAGAATAAATGAAGAACTCAGACATAGCTTTTCTTCGAAACCGGCATGTTGGTGAGAGGAAAGGGTTTTGCCACCTTCTGCTGTCCCTGGAGAGCTGCTGGGACTGACCAGCTAAGGAAAAACGCCTGACTCCCAGGAACAGGGCCGGGCCCATGCTCCATCCAGGTCACTTGGTGCTGAGAGGGCAGCGTCTGGGCCCCCAGGGACGGCTGGCCTCGAGGGGGGGGTCACCGGGACAGGCGTGAGGGGCAGGCTGCGTGGTGACTGGCACGTGTTGGCTGCCTGGACACATGGTTTGAAGGCGTCTTTTGTTCTGACCAGTTCGGGGCCAGTTCTGAATAGCGGCTTTCTCTAGCTGCCCCATGTGCTGGTGAGGGGGGCTCTGCCTTAGATGCTATCCAAGTTCAAATTTCGGATCTGCTGCTCCCCGCCGTGTGTGGCCTTAGGGAGGTCACTCAGCAGACTCCTTACCTACCTGGCCCAGGCTCTGCCTCCCTCACCTGGATGGCT
This sequence comes from Hipposideros armiger, assembly GCF_001890085.2. Classification (NCBI taxonomy): domain Eukaryota; kingdom Metazoa; phylum Chordata; class Mammalia; order Chiroptera; family Hipposideridae; genus Hipposideros; species Hipposideros armiger. The sequence continues at coordinate 1,332,246 of NW_017731634.1, read as the reverse complement.
CCGCCTCTGCAGGCTGCAGGAGCCTATAGACAGCCCCACTTGGCCATGACTCCCCCATGTCTCCCCATCACCTCCTCTCCTGCACTCCCCTCCCCCACTCATCTCCCCACTTGTCTCCAGTCAGGCAGGCCCCTCACTGCTCCCCGAGCTCCTGCAGCTCATGCCAGAGGCCTGCCTGCTCCCCCACAGCGTCCCCCGCCCCCGTCCACACTGTCCTTCCCTCCCATCCCCAGTTCCTCGGAGCCTCTGCTCAAAGGCCACTGCTCCCTACATGAGAGCTTCCCCGCCCCCAGCACACAGGCTTGTGTGCCCTTCCCCCAGAGTGTGGCCCCTGCAGCGTGGGGTCCATCTGCTTTGACCTCGGGTGTGCCCTCCCTGAACCTCCTTCAGTGAAGAGCCCCATCGGGACGAGTGGTGGGTGCAGGGCCCCGCCACCCCTCCTTACACCAGGGTGCCTCCTAAGGTCCCCAGGCCCCGGCCAAGACTGGTCAGGGCTGGGCTGCAGCAGTGCTGCCCGCTGCCTCGGTGGAGTGTCACCGCTGCTATCTGGGTCAGGCTGCGGGAGCCTCGAGCCAGCTGGCCGAGTCACGTGTGCCGCTTGGCCTCCCAGAAGCCTTCGCGGCTGCAGCGTCTTCACTCCGTGTNGTGTGTGTGTGTGTGTGTGTGTGTGCAGTGAGGGGCCCGGGATGGAGGTCAGGTGGTCAGCGCCCACCAGGGCTGCCCTGGTCACGTGGTCCCAGATGGCCCCCTTGGCGCCCGCCTCTGTTTACTGGTCTGTGAAACAGGACTGTTGAGTGAGATGAGCTCAGGTGTGCATGGAAAGGCTGGGTATCCTGGTCAGGAGACCCTGTTGTTATTGCTAAATGCTTGTGTGTAAAGATTACGTTGTACATTATCTTCATATTTTGCAGTTAATTTTGAGTTTAATGTTTCTCCTTTAAGGTGTTGAGTAGGCTCCTGTGGTTTAAAGAGAGAACAGGTGTCCCCACCCCACCCCCCACCCCTAGAAGGGCTCACCTGCTGTCTCAGCAGGTTCTTGGAGTCATTTCCAGGTTTCTGAATAACACTTTTTCGTTTGGGGCGTTACTTGTCCCCCTCTGTCTCTGGACCAGAGACTGTGTCAGTTCAGCTCTCCCTCCCTCCCTCCATCCCCAAGCAGGGTTAGGTCGCTGTTTATTATTTACTCATTGAACATTTGCATTATTATGGTTTATATAAATATTCATGAGCCACTAGCATCACATTTCCTTCCCTAAATAACTTTTAGTTTTTCTTGGAGATCATACTTTTCTTGATTTTCTTTCTTAGCATTTTCTTGAAGTCCTGTCTCAAGTTCCCCCCTAATCGTCCCAGCAGATGAGCAGCCCCCTCGATGTGTGTGTCACGTCCCTCCCGGTACCACTGGGGCCCTGGCACAGCATGTCACCCCAGATGCCCGCATCTCTGCCTGCCCCCTCTGACCCTGGCTCCCTGTCCTTTCTTGACTTAATCTCCAGTCCAGACACCCATCAGGACCCTCTGAGAAAGGGGCGTGGGAGGTAAATTTCCCGAGACCTCGTTTGAAAGTGCTTTTGCTCCAGCCTTAGGTTTGGTGATAGTTTAGCTGGGTGTGGAACCCTGTATTGGAAGTAATTTTCCCTTAGCTTCCAGTGTGATTGAGAAATCAGAANCACTGGTGCTTCTCCCAGGGGACCGGGGACTCCGCTGTCTGAGTCGGGAGACCTAGCCTCAGAGCTTGGCAGCGATGCTGGTCCCAGAAAGTGCCCACCATGGGCCGTGCTCCTGTTACAGACCCTTGGGTCCAGGGTAAAATCTGTTTCCGGGATAAGTTCCGGCGGTGCCGCTTGGAGGGAAGGTTTTTGGGGGCCAGCCGGCCCGGGGCCGGGGGCCAGGAAAAATTGAAGTGCCATGGCTTAAAGTGGGGGGCTCTTCAGCCGCCCGATGGTTCTTCTTGCCCGTCCCCTGAGACCCGCCCAAGGCTTGAGATAGGATCTCCCTCCCCGCTAGCTGGGCCTTTGGAGGGTGTGTGGTCACTGGAGTCCGAGGGGTCTGGCAGCACCTGTGTTTTGCAGGGAGTTTTCTGGGGGTTTCAGTTGATGCTTGGGGGTTTGGAGACCCTGCTCTGCCAGGCTGAGCCTCAGATGCCCGCTTTTCTAAGGTCATAGACATGACTGTGCTGGACCTTCCCTCTCTCCAGCTCAGAACTTCCACCGTCCAGGACTTGCCATGTGCAAAGCCCAGGGCTGCGTTCTGTGGCCTGGCATACCCGGCAGTCCAGGGAGGGGCAGTCCACCAGGCTGTCGTGTGCTGACTCCTAGTCACCCGGCCAGGGCTTGTTTTGCTCAGAGGGGCTGCTGGATTCAGGATTGGGATGGTGGTCAGGGGTCTGGTGGGGGGGGGGTGGACCTCCCCCTGGTGCTGACATCCTGCCGTGGAGGGGAAGAGCCCAATGGCTGCAAATAGCTGTGACCTTGAAGACGAGCCCTCGGTGGTCCAGCCTGATGCCAGGTGCTACCCAAGTGTTGGGGTTTTGGGGTTTTACAGGAGCTGCCCACTTGGCCTCTAGGCCCTGAGGCATTGGGGGAAAATATTAGCTTCCACTTGGGGAGGTTCTTGGGGCAGGGAGAGGTCAAAGGTGAAGGGATGACACGCTGACTTCCATAGTTCCCAGTGGCAGGAGGACTGGTGGACACTGGGTCAGGTGACAAGTGTGCCGGGCAATGTGGGTACCAAGTCTGGGTGACCCCAGGGTGATGAGGTAGATGGGGGTGGGAGCTTTGTCTCTGGAGCCCCCTCTGATGAGCCATGGGGGGGGCTCTCTGTGCCTCAGTTTCCCCATCTTCTGAGATGCTACAGGCTGTGGTACAGATGGGCTGGGTTAGCCCTGGTGGGGAGCTGGGGAGTCAGGTGCTGAGGGTGNGAGCCCCCTGGGCCGGGCTGCTGCCATCTTTCCTGCGTATGTTTGAATTTGGAGGGAAATGGGAACGGGCTCTCAGGCGGCTGGTGAGGGCTGGACGCCTGGGCTCGGGGTCTGCTCTGGCCACCCCTGGGCATGACACAGGTGGCACGCGTCAGCGGGGCCTCCTCCTGTGATTTTAGCCACCCACCCCAATTCTCACCTCCTGGTGTGTGGAGTCCCCGTTTCTGCCCTTCCCAGTGCCCACTGCCCCCCCAGGGCAGCAACAACTTCAAAAGGCCACCTGACCTAGGGTTTAGCCAGCTTTTGGCCGGACCCACGGTTTCTCCCTCCCCCCTCTCCTTGGCCACGGCACCGCTTGGACCCTCAAGCACGCGTGTTGGGCCCGTTCTGGGCCTCTGTGGATGCAGGTCTGTCGGTCATCCCTGCTTCGGCGGCTGCTGCGTCCCCGCACCCTGGCCAGGGGCCTGGTTTGGCGGCAGGCCAGCTGGGCTCTGTCCCCGGGAGGCTGCGTTTGGAAGGCTCCCCGAGGCCGAGCCGCCTCCCTCTGGCCGCTGCCCGCCGCCCGCCGCCCGCTGCCGCTCTCAGCACCGGCTCGGTGCAGAGATGCTTGTTTTCGTGTGACGTCAGCTCCCTGATATCCAGGCCGTGTTTTAGCTGGTGCCTCAGCTGCCGGCTCCAGCTTCCCGGGGGAGCCGGGTACCACCCGGGCCTGAAGACATGAGGAGGCAGGGATGTGAGAGGAGGGGGACTGGCCGGCCCGCCCGCCCGTGAGCCCCCCTCCTGCCTCCTGCCTCCTGCCTCCTGCCTCCTGCGTGGGAGCCCACCGCCCATTGTCGGGGTCGAGGGGAGCGGGCAGCGTCGGCGCCGGAGGGCAGGGACATGCCCGCCCCGCGCCCGCCGCCCCGCGGAGCATAAAGAAGTCAGCCTGGGAGGCGGGCGACGCGTGAGTACCGCCCGCGCCCCGCGCGTCCTGCCCGCGGAGGGGCCGGCAGCAGCCTCGCAGGCCGCGTGCCCGGGGGACGGCTGGACGCTCCGCGCGGGGGAGGCGGGGGCCCCGCCGCCGAGGGGTGAGGGCTTCGGGCACAGCCGCCTCCNGTGGGCTCTGCCCCTTCCCTGGGGAGGTGGGGAGCATGGGACTAAAGGGGTTGTTACAGCCACGTCCCCAGTGGGCACCCGCAAGTGCCCAAGGGCCACTGGATTGGGGGTGGGACAGGAGAGATGCCCCCGGGAGGAGGTGGTCATACAGGAGAAGGCTGCCGGCGTCCCACCGAGGGCAGCCGTGACTTATCCTCCTTACCTGATCTTTCTCCCATTCCCGCCTTTCCAGCGGGTGATTTGTCAGGATGAGCTCTTCCTGTTCTTAGGGCAAGTGGGGAGGGTACGTGCAGCTAGGGCCGCCCCTCCCCCCCTCCCCCACCCCCCCCACCACCTGCCCGCCTGCCACCTTTCTCAGTCAGACTCATTGGAAAGCTGAGGGGTTGGGAGACAGTCCAGGAGACACCCCCTTCTCCCAGATCACTATGACTGGCAGCTGGCAGCTGAGGACGCAGGGGCGCCCCTGCACTTTGGAACTGGGCCCCATGGTGCCCTGGTTCTGTGCATCCCTGGTTCTGTGCATTTCTGTGTTCCCGTCCTGCATGGAGGGCAAGGAGCCTTTCCCTCCCAGCGAGGGCTGACCTAGGAAGAATGCTCTTGATCTCACCCGAGCCAGGGGAGGTAGCCCGGCTTTGCTTCGCTGTCCACGTGCCTGCTTGGGCACTGGGTGAACTTGCTTTCCCTCTGGGGGTGGATGGGTTCTGATGTGGGCCCTGGGCTGGCTGTTCTGGGACAGCCCAGCTCTGCTCTGGGGGACGTTGCCCCCCAACCTCGGGTCTGATGCACTGTGAGTCGTGTGGGCCCCTTTGCCTTAGGCCAGCGGTGGCCTCAGCACTCTTTCCTGCCCTCCTTAGGTGACCCCTGCACTGTGTCCTCCCAGATGGAGCTGGAGGAGGCCTTCCGCCTGTCCTGTCAGCGCAGGGATGACGGGCTCATCCTCCACGGTCAGTGATACCTTGGGGCGGACAGGGCGGGATGGTGGGGGCGCTGCAGCGACGGGAGCCGGGGGGCCAATCTTGGCACCTCTGCCAGTCCCCCCGGGAGACTGGAAGCCACACGGAGGATCACAGCGTAAAATCATAGGTGCCAGAGCACGGACGGATGCTGGCTACAATGCAACTTGGGTTTCCTTTTCTCTCTTCCATTTTATGAACCCAAATAAACATCACTTACTGGTGGAGAGTCAGTGAGGTGTCTTCTCACTGGACATGGACGCCTAGGTTCTGCTTGTTAATCCTGGGGCCCGGTGCAATGGGGTGGGGATGGGGGGGCGCGGGGGGCGGGCGTGGAAGCCAGGGCTGGCAACTCCGGCCTCCAACATTCCTGCAGCTCGGAGGGTCTGGGCGCAGGGCTGGCGCGAGCTCGGCTCCAGGATGGACAAGTGCCTCCCTGTGGCTGTCCCCAGGCTCACAGCTTTCCTCAGCCTGTTAGGCTCAGAGCTGGGTAAGAAATGGAAATATTCTCATATAAGTACAGCCTTTAAGTTGGGGTTTTCAGACTGTGCTCCCCAGCACTGTTGGGGTTCTGCAGGGTGTCTGTGGGGCCCGAGAGAGCGTGGCTCCGGCAGCTGTGGCTGACCAGTCACGTCTGCGGCCACTTCTGGTGCAGCTTCGACTCTGCCAGGTGTGTGGCAGGGTCCAGAGCATGAAACCGCCCGGCGTTTTCTGTCGAGTAGTCATTTTCTCTGACGCTGGGCAGTAGTTGGTTCAAATACCCAGTTTCTATAGCTCTGGGTACAAATGGCATTTGGATTGAAAGCGCAGCTTGTCTGCTTTGTGGTGACGATGACCATGAGCTCATTCATGGAGCCCGTCATGCTGACAGCTGTGCTGCCCCAAAGTCACTGAGCTCCAGACTAAGCAAAAGGCGGCTTTAATACTACCTGAGTGTCTGGTTAGTAACGTGTCGTGGAAGTCCAGGGCACACTTGAAAGTACTTTGCTGTGAACTTC
>NW_017731634.1:1317662-1320848 GCF_001890085.2 Hipposideros armiger | reverse complement strand
GAATGACAACTTTATATTTTACACTTAAAGGCTGATGAAAAACCATTATGAGTGCTATTAAAGAAAATCTAATACCAACTCAATTGAAAAAAAATCTCGATTGAAAAGTATGGAAATGATATTTACTCATTAAATACTATTTAAGTTTATCTAAAACACAACTTGAAAACATCCAGCATGCATGTTTAATCTCAGTATAATGGATTCAAGACCAAGTATACATGATACATGCATCAAAGCTAGATTACAAGTTATATTATCATCGCTACATTTTGTTTTCAGTGCATTTGATGAGTCACTGGCAGTGTTTTGTGATGACACTGTGTTAGTGGTAATTAGAATGTTTTCGACCCAATAAATGATGGATTAGTCAGAACCTTCTGAACTGCTGATGTTGAAGGAATTGATGCTTCTACAGCTGGGGGCTGCAAAGTGGGTGCCTGTACTGTATCCCTTTACCCTGGGAGGGACATTGGAGTTCCTACTTTAGTTGAAACAGACATGGTTTGTGGTGTTGGTATGCCAAATGTGGGAGTACATGGTCTGCTAGTAACAACCAACACTTAGTTGGAGAACTGTTATTCTTCCCGCACAAGTAGATGCCTGTTTTGGTGAAGACTTAAATTAAGTCTCTAGTTTGGAGGAGTCACGCAGTATCTTCAAGGTACGATCCGGGGCCTGAATACAGCTTGATCAGCAGCAAAGCAGTTTGATTTCTTTGCCTCACAATAGCTAATATAAATCCCTTGGGGGAAGAGATAATAAAAGATAAATAAAATAGGAGATAAAATAAAATAGCTAATAAAAAATCCCTTGGGTGGCCTGTCACACATTGTCTGCAGCGACAAGCTTTCTTAGCATGGCTTGGATGACTTGCTGCATCATCTTGAGTCGTGGTCACGTATCGGAAGGCATACTCCTCAGCACCTGATTTGCACGTCCTGGTTCACACGTAACCCCCGTGTCCTTCAGGGTTTCTGCCGTCGCCTGTGCGTCTTGGGAGAACCCAGGTTCCATGATAGCCTGCGTTCAGACTCCCCGAGCTCAGCACCCACATTAAGTGCCTCAGTTCTGATCGTGATGCCAGTGCTTTCCCTGGCGTGGTTTTTCCAGCCGCTGGTGTATTGGTGAGCAGGAAGCAACATGGTGCTCGCCGCCACGGCTTTGGGAACCTCGGCACACACGCCTGCTGTGGGTTTTTCATATGTGGCTTTCACCATGTTGAGGTACTTTCCTTCTATGGTGTAATAAGAAATACCGGGGGTGCCAAAAAAATGTATACACGCTTTTAAAAAAAATTTTATTGGGGAACAACGTGTTTTCCCAGGACCCATCAGCTCCAAGTCAAGTCGTTGTTTCAATCTAGTTGTGGAGGGCACAGCTCAGTTCCAAGTCCAGTTGCCATTTTTAATCTATTGGGTTTTCAGAAAAAAGTCATGACGTATTTTTCTATGTCTTTTGTTGCAAAAATACTTCATGACTTATATTTTTTTTTAAAGAGAATTTTTTTTTAAAAGATTTTTATTGGGGCACTGGGGGGATGGGAACAGTGTTGGGGAATTGGGGGAAGGGGAACAGACAAGTTGCTGTCGTTTTGTTCTNGTTTCAGGGTCCTTGTCCCTCACAGGGCTGCCCCTCCTGGTGCCTCTCCCCCAGGGATGCCCACGTCCCATGGAAAGGGTCATGCACCCCGAAAGGGCAGTGTCACACTTGACAGTTTACGTATCTTTTTGGACACGTGAAAAAAAAATAAGATCGGTGTTCCTGCTGGGAGGTGAGGGTCGCTCCCCCACACACTGTGCTAGGAGGGGTCCTGTTATCTGCCACCTACATGGCTTTGATGGGGTGTCTATCTGTATCTGCCCAGAGACGTCTCCAGTGGCCGCCCCGGGGCACGGGGGTTCCAGCGCTGTCCAGTGCCCGAGAGGCTGGAGCTGGCCGTCTGCTCAGCCCAGGGCCCTGGCAGCGCTGGCCCCCAGACTCAGGCCAGCCCTGCTTGTCCCCGACCCCAGCGCCTCCTTGCTTTGCCCATGCTGGGTCACATCTGAGCTGGCCTTGTCTAGGGGAGGATGAGGTGGCTGGCTCAGCCTACGCTGAGCAGAAGTGGGGCATGGGGGCCACAGGACACCCAGGACTCGGGTGGGAGGTAGAGATGGGAGTGACATGCGGGCATCGGCCATGTCACTGAGGAGCAATGTGGAGAATGTGGCGAGCTTCGCCAGAGTGCTGCCTTGGGCACAGTAGCAGGTCCTGGAGGTCCTTACAGGGCAGCTCTGGGGCTCCAGGGAGCGGTCGGTGTGGTGGGTGGTGGCTGGATGCCGGGCAGTGTCCCTCCCCTGGCATAGATCCACTGCAGACGCTGATGTCCGCTTGGCCGGGCAGCAAACCAGGAAGCAGCACAGAGCACCCTCTCACATGGGGTCTCCCAGGCGCCTGGGCTGTCTGAGTGTTGGCTCGATTTTAATGCTGATCTTGGATGTAGGACAGCCCTGTTCTGGCGCCTGATGGCCGTGGTGGGCAGGGCGCATTATGAGACTTTGGGCCCACGTGGGCATCCTGTTCCATTTTCCTGGCCTGGAGTAGCTCTGCCCCCACCAGGGGTGAGTGCGAGGGTCCTAGGGCATCCTTGAGCCATGGCAGGTCCTCACCAGGAGGACCGGGTGGACGGATGGACATCTGCCAGACGTGGCCACGCTGCAGGAATGCGGCCGTCCCACAGCACCTGGGCATGTCCAGCTGGCAGAGCCATGTGGTGCCAGCCCAGCCTGTGTTCATTTTAAGCAAACCACCTTCTATACATTCTACTTAGGTGGTTAGCATGCATCTAATCAGTTTTGCAGGGTTTTAAAAAAATTGTGTAAAGTACACATATAAGTTCCCATTTTAACCATTTAAAGTGAGAGCTCAGCGGCAGTTGGTACATTCACACTGTTGTGCAGCCACCTCCCCTGCCTGCTTGTTAGATATGTTCAGAAAGAAAGCCTCTTGCCCTCCGCACCCTCCCCGTTCCTTCTTCGCCCGCCAGAGCCTGGCATCCCCAGCCTTCACTCTGTCTGTGGGTTTACCTGTCTCTGACGTTGCGTATAAATGAAGTTAGGAGATGTGGTCTTCTCTCACTTAGCATGATGTTTTTGAAGTTCATCCGTGTTGTTACATGTGTCAGAATGTCAATCCTTTTTCCCCCCC
>NW_017731634.1:1306555-1311347 GCF_001890085.2 Hipposideros armiger | reverse complement strand
AGGCACATTTCCGGGGCCATCCATGGCTGGGTTGGGTGCAGGTGAGCGAGTGGCACGATCAAGAATTGAGAACCTGGTGACGTGGTGGCCCTGGGCGCTGCAGGGAGAGGTATCCTGGGCAAGGTGGGGCCTGCAGGATGGGGAGCCCCTGTGGCTCTGGGTGGCTTGTTGAAGCAGAGGAGTGACATGGAAGCATTGGTGTCTAAGGGTGGTCTCCTGCTGGCTCTGGGTAGGGGTGGACCGGGCAGCCCAGGGCGAGAGGAGGCCAGACGGCAGCACAGAGCACTTTGTGCCGTATGCTGACCTCAGGGTCCCCACCGGGTCGTACTGCCCTGTGGTCCTGTCTGTATGTCTGTTCTCACACTGGACGGGATCTTGGTGCAGCTCCACTGTGCGCCAGAGATCTTTCTCCTGGGCCGTCCCTTCCACACGCCTTGAGTGCCTGGTCAAATGGACATGTTGGCGTTTGCTTTGGTGCATTCACATCTGTTAGTGTTTTCCTTCCTGGCTACCCCACACGGTAGGAATATTTTGTCCCTTGTATTTTGGGCTTTGCTCTGTTGGCATGTATGTCTGTGCAGGGTGGTGCTGGGCTGGCTGTCTGGTGGGACACGTCGCCTGCTGTAGCCCTGAGAGCCCCAGACGCAGCAAATCCTGGCTCTGCTCTGTCCCTCGGTGGGGACTTGGGGGGCCAAGCCGCTTCTCCAGAAGATGCAGCAAATGTCTTACTTGGGAGTGGCCGGGACACCTAGGCCGTGCTTCCTTGAAAGCAGATAATCACGGTGACAAACAGCAGATTAGTCCTCTTATATCAGGGGTGCCTCCAGGTGAAGGGGGTGGGGTAGCCCCCTGCTGACAATACCCTCATTGCAGTAATGGCTACAGGGCCCCCCTGGGGCGCTCTGCCAAGAGCCTCTCAGGGACCCTCTCCTCGCCATTCCTGTTTGCTGTGGTGTGTAGATGGGTGACTTCGGTCCCCTGGTGCCACAGTGAAGTTCCAAGGCGAGTGGCTCAGAAGGCCAGACTTCCCCCTTGAGCCTGGAGGCCAGGATGTCCAACTCCCTGTCGAGGCTGGGGCATGGGCACGCACGCGTGTGACCCTGTCTGGCTTCCGTGGTGGACACCGTGCCTGACTGTGAGAGGCTGCACTCCAGTTTCTGCCTCACATGGCACCTTCCCTCCCCCTAGGGACACCAGCCATTGGAGTCGGGCCACCTGGGTACTCCAGCATGACTGAGGTTCTTAGGCTCTCCTGCAAAGACCCTTTTCCAGACGAGGCCACACCTGCAGATTCTTGGGGTTAGGACATAGACATGTCTTTTGGGGGCCACTATTCAGGTCCGATTGTCCAGTCTCCTGGGCGGGGGGGAGGTCCAACTCCCCAAGCACTCCATGGGTGGCTCTGTCCTTGGGAAATGCTCTCTGCATGGGATCTCCATGGCCCTTGCATGTCATGTTTTGTGGTTGAGGCTATACAGGTTTAAGGGGGGCTTGGTACCTTTGCAGAGCTGCCTCTGGGGGGGATCCCATGCAGAGCTCTAAGTCGGGGCCCTGAGTCGGACAGTGGGTGGTGTGTTCACACCAGGCCGGCCCAGAGGTGCAACCTCCCTTCTTACACAGGGTCCCCGGAGAGGTTTGGGGGTCAGGGACGAGGTGGCCCTGTGAAGTTGGTCCTGCAGCTGGTACTGATGGTCAGCATGCCCTGGGCCAGTTTGTGGGAGACTGCGGGTCCGGTGAGCAGGCCTCTTAGGTGTAGGTGTAGCTGAGACTTTCCCCCACCCATGGACCCTTCATAAGTGGGGAGGCCCCGGTCCAGCACCTTTTCCCAAGGACACTGGGGTCGTGCTGCCTGCGTCCTGCCCACCGGCCACCCTCTCGGCCCCTCTGATGGCCGCTTGCCCTTAGCGTCCAGCCAGCTCCCACTCAGCCCCTCCTGTGGGCCCTTCCCAGGGACCTGCCTCCATCCTCCAGCCTTGGGGGGCTGTGGGCCGGGAGGTGATTGACAGCTGGAGTGAGCCCCAGTAGGACGTGGGAGGGGTGGGTCATCCTCCTGGGATGGTGTGCAGACGTGTGCCCCAGCAGTGGCCGTGGCTGCGCCAAGGGAAGGGTCACTTGCGTCATCCCTAAGCGAGTGATTGGCTGTTTAGTGACCGCCTGTCCTTTCCTATCAAATAGAAACAATGGGACTGTAAGTACCTGTGAAAGACGGAGGACCAGACCTCCCACCAGCCCAGTGGTACCCAGAGCGTCTTAAGGGACACTTGATGGCCTTTATGGGGCTGGAGACTTCAGTGCATTAAACAAAGCTTTTCTGTCACTTGGGGCTGTCCTGGGGGTGGGGAGCGTTGGCCTGAGGGGCTTCCTGGAGGAGGAGGCTCACTGGACAGCAGGGCCCATCACACAGAGCTGCTCGTGGACGCTGCAGGCGCGAGTGTGCTCCCTCCTTGGGGCATTTCCGCTGTCAATTCAGTCTGCAAACTCCTTGGGGAACCTTGGTGGGTGGCTGCAGGCCTGGGCAGCGTGCGGCTGGGCAGGGCCACCTAAGGGACAAGGTAATCCTCCAGCCGGCTCCTTGGCCAGGCCCCTCGGCCTCCCTGGGGCCTGTGGTGGAGACTCAGCGTAGCCGCCCAGGAAGGTTTGTGGACGGAGGGCTGTGGTGTCCACACCAAGATCGAGGGCAGAGCTGAGTCGGTCCTGATTCACTGGGCCTGTCAGTCCTTCGAGTCCATGGAAACATTGTGAACCCAGGGAATCCGGTGGCAGAGGGTCCCACCCTAAAGCCAGCAGTGTCCCTCGAGGTCATCAGAACCTGGTGCTGGCAGCTCCATGTCCTTTGTCGGGTTGGTCCCAGACTATCCACAGTCGAGTGATAGAGGCATCCCTGGCCTGGCCAGCCGACTGATTCGCTGTGGACTGGCCCACACCCCAGCCTGCTCCCTGGGGAGGGGTTTCCCATGTAACAAGGGGCAGGCAGCACCTTCCACACTGTGGCGACCCCTTCTTGTCACCCAGGGTGGCCCTGGCAGTAGGTTCTGTGGCTGAGCCTGGCACCCAGGGCAGGACCCTCTGGGGGATTGTACTTGTCAGGACCCCGAGAAGTGGGGCCCTCTGCAGCCTCACCCCATGGGTCTGGTGGGACCCGGGGTTGGCTGGGAGGATGACTTGGCCACTGCCTTTGTCTGTAGCTGTGTCCCCTGCCCCCTCTCCTGTCAGGAACCCAGGCCTTGGGGGCTTTCAAAGCCCTTTTTCTACCCATCACTGCCAGGGGTGGGAGGGTCACAGGCCCATCCCTGCTCTGCCCCTGAAGCCCATCCCCAAACCATTTCCACTTGGACTTGGGGGAAAGAAAGTTTCACAGCCTGAGAAGTCACAGGGAGGTGCCTTGGACACAATGGTGACAAAATGCGTGCTGACTTGTGTGCTGAGGTGAGGGGGGAGGTATGTTCAGAAGCTCAGAGAGGTGGTGACCCTGAAGTGGGGACTTGGTCAGGGCTGGCTGGGAACAGCCATGGGCTGCAGGGGTTCCCTCCAGGGGCAGTGGGAGGACTGGGGCTCACGCTAGGACATAGCAGGATCCCCAGGCCCCACTTGCCCCCTGCCCACCTGCCTGCCTCTCACTCACGCCTGCCCGTCGGGCCAGAGCTGCAGTCCTGCCAGTTTTCTGGCTCTGAAGTTTTGTGTGCTGCCCGGACACATGCTGGACAACAGCCCAGAACAGAGCTGGGCAGGGTGGGGCCTCAGCCGTGGGATATCTCCAGTGGCCACGACCCACACGGAGAAGCCAGGTCTTGCCTCCGCGTGGCCCTGGTGGCACCAGGGGACGTGTGTGTCTGTGAAACCATAGAACGTGGCGGGCATAACATTCAAGGGGGCGCTGCCCGGCAGCTGGGCCCAGACCCTGGCTCTGCAGTGAGCCCCTGTGCAGCCCTGAGCAGGCAGGTGGGCTCCCCGTGCCTCAGTTTCCCCTTCTGTAAAGGGGGCTGCGTGCACATTAACAGAGTTTGGAAGGACTCCAGGAACATGCTAAGGGCTCAGTAAGGCCAGCTCACCGCCAGCCACCCCCAGCCCAGCTGTTGATCCAGTGGGAAGCAAGGTGCCCCTGTCAGGTGTGGTCAAGCCCACTGCAGCGTCCTCAGGAGCGAGAGGGACGAACCAAGCTCAGGGCGGGGCATGGGGCTCAGCTGGTGGAGCGGAGAGTCTGGGACCTGGGGGTTGAGGCCGTTGGGAGTGTCCTCCAGGCACAGGTGGGCAGGTTACCATGAATCCTTCCAAAATGACTTAACGCCTGCTCTTTATTCCCTGGTACTTATAGGTATGTCTGTTGTTAAAAATCCAGTTTCATTCAGCTTTGTCGCAAAATACTTGCAACATACCGGAAAAGCTAGTTTTCCATCTAAAATCGGCTTCCAGTAAAATCAGCCTGGTTTTCTAGTGTCCTGCAAAGGTGTGTGTTCTGGATGGACTGGGAGACACAGGCTGGAGGGCGCTGGTGGTGGTGTCAAGCCGGTCACGTGACTGTTTGCATGGGACTCACTAACCCTGCGTCTCCCCGGGGAAGCCCAGGGGAGATGGAGCCCCAGTGATTTTGTGACTTGACAGTCGTCGTAGAGTTGGCAAGTTTTCTGTAAAGGCCCGATAGTGAGTATTTTTGCTTTATTCAGTCGACCTAAACTGTAAAAGGCAGCCTTCAGCTCGTTTGTTGGCTGGGAGCTTGGAGCCCTTGTCAACCTGCGTTTCCAGTAAAGGACACTTGGGGACCTTCTCCTTGAGTGGTGTCCCTGAGTGTTGTTTT
>NW_017731634.1:1292660-1304370 GCF_001890085.2 Hipposideros armiger | reverse complement strand
GGGGCCGGCCTTGCAGGCAGGCCAGGGCAGGGGCAGCCCCGCTGTTTGGGACCCCTGAATTAGGAAGCATTGGCTGTGTGGGGGGCTGCAGGGAGGGGAAGTGGAGCCGGGAGGGTGTGGGCTCACGTGGGTGCATGCCAGTGGGCAGAGACGAGCTGTGTCATGGTTTCCTCGGAGGACTGGGACATCTCGGCCTCTTTCCTTCTCCATGAGATCACGCGCTGCCTTGCACCGCTCACACAAACTCTCGGTGCACGTCCGCTGCTGGGGGTTCCCAGAACACGGCCAGGGACCGGTGGTGCCCGTGGCTTCCGGGCCTCGGGGCCTCGGCTGGGTCTAGTCAGAGCCATGAACTGGGGACAGGTTGGAGGAGCTAACCTTACCCGCCGCCCCCCCAAAAAATCATAGCAACCTCATTATGCATTGATGCTGCCAGGTAGGGCTGTGGCTGCATATCACCTGTACCTGTGTCCCGGTCAGACCCGTGTGGAGACACCATAGTCTTAGCTGCCTTGGCCACCAACCAGGCACCTTCACAAAGTTTGGAGCCGCTGGCTGTTATGTAAGGAGTCGTGTGTGCTCTTTGCCCAACTCCTAGCTTGGACTAACCTTCCAGACCTCACCTCTGGGCGGCTGGGCTGCCCTCATGTGTCATAGTCACCTTCATAGGCCCAGCAGCGGAGAGACCCAGTCAGTCCTGACTGGGCATGGCGGTGTGTGCCACCCTCGGCCTCCCTTCTGTTGGGGGTTGGCATGGTGGGACCCCGTCAGGGTTGTCTGTGGCCGTTTCAGAAGCTCCCTGTAATGTGTGTGGAAAGGTGAGGCTGTGTCTCGGCTGCCGGGCCCTCCTGGTCACCCAGATGGAGCGGAGCCCACGGAGGCCTAACCAGCGGGAGGACTGTTCTCCAGGCTCAGCTCAGTGGGGCCTGCAGTCAGGCCCCAAACCCTGCTGAGGATCCAAAGACACAGGTTTTCTCCTTTTGTGGCTTAGAGTGGGGATGTGCTGAGCAGGGGGCTGTCCTGGGGTGGGGCAGAGGCCCCGAATGGCTGCTCTTTACAGCCAGGCCATGCCTGGCCCCATGGAGGAGAAACCTTCGTTCCAGGTTTGATGACTCTGTGGTTTTTATATCCAAAGGACAGAGAAAGTCTCCTTTTTGTGCTTTTCCTCCTCGCCCATGGGGAAAGACCCAGGTGCCGGGGCCGGCGGGTCTGGCTCACATCTGCTCCATCCCCGCGGCCACTGGGCCTTTGCACATGCTGTTCCCTCCGCTCTTGCAGGGTGAACAGCACTTAGAGCTGCCGCCACCACCAGCAGCACCCCAAGAGGGTTGGTAGGCATTTCGTGCTCCCAGTCCAGAGGCCTGGNCCGGCCAAGACTGGTCAGGGCTGGGCTGCAGCAGTGCTGCCCGCTGCCTCGGTGGAGTGTCACCGCCGCTATCTGGGTCAGGCTGCGGGAGCCTCGAGCCAGCTGGCCGAGTCACGTGTGCCGCTTGGCCTCCCAGAAGCCTTCGCGGCTGCAGCGTCTTCACTCCGTGTCTCAGGAGGAAGCGTGGGTATAATGACCGGACCTGATGGCAGCACCAGAGAGGACGGACTTTCCACTCTGTGCTTAGAGCAGCGTTTCTGGTAAAAGCAGCACACGTTACTCCAGGAAATGTGAAACATACACCCAAATGGCAGGAAACACATTTTAATTGCCCTGTGGTTCTCCCTGGGGGACGTGCGTTTTAGAATTTATTCTAGCCTTGCATGCTTATTAATATTAAGGAAATATTAATGGCATCAGGTTAAAGTCCCCCCTGGCTATTAGCTACGGTGCAGAATTCCCTCATGGGCGGTGGGTCCTCGGACTGACTGAGCCTTTGCCCTGGTCACGTGGGCAGCGTGTCCCCTCGCAGGGTCCCCAGGCAGCATTCCCAGGAGGAAATCTCGGGCCGTGTTTTGTTACCTCGGTGCAGAATCCCAGACGAGCAATCACTGTATCAAAGAGCATCCATCCATTTTGATCATTTAAAAATTTGTGAAATAGTGCGAGCCATCCCGGTAGGACGAGGACTTATCTGCAGGGATGCAGGACCCCACACAAACCCCCAACCCACCTCTCGACTTAGGGTGATAGTGGACAGTGCGTGACTGACCACAGGACCCCGCTGACCGAGCGGGGTACAAAGGAAGCCTCGCCTCCATGTCCTGTTCCCACGTTTGTGTTTTGTCCCCGGACCTGGTGTGGCCTCGGAGCCTCAGCTGAGCTGCCTGTGGAAGCACCCAGAACAGCCACCACGTGGGGCTCCAGCGGCCCCGCGTATGTCGGGTCCTGTTTTCGCTTGTAACATTTAGTTAATTTACTTCCAGGCTTTTTTCCATACACATATTTTAACCGGATTAATTTAATTTTCTGTATGATTTTCAGAACTTCCCTTTTCTTGACATGTTCTGAGCGTATTATTGAATGCACATTGTAAATGCCAGTTTTTTAAAAACCTGCCAAATGTACCATCAGATGGATGTATTTTAACAAAGGGTTCAGAGAACTATGGCCCATGAGCCAAATCCAGCCCAGTACCTTTGTTAACTTGTGGTAAAATCCACACAAATTAAAATTCACCGTGCTGACCTTATTAGGTGCACAGCTCAGGGGCCCTGAGCTCACTCACCTTCCCACCATCCTCTCCAGAACTTTCCGTCTTCCCCAACTGGAGCTGTCTCCATGTCCTTGGTGACTCGTCATTTCAGCACATTGTCCCCCAGGCTCACCCACGCTGTAGCGGGTCAGGGCCTCCTGCTCGTCAAGGCCGAGTGATACCCCACGTGCAAACATACCACGCGTCGCGTGTCCACTTGTCCGCTGGTGGACGCTTGGCTTGCTTCCATGTTTGGGCTGTTGTGAATAACTTATGCTGCTGAGAACGTGGGTGTGCAAGTCCCCGCGTGCAGTGCTTTTGGGGACATGCCCGGAAGTGGAGTTGCTGGGTCATCTGGTCGCTCTGTGTTTAACTCGGAGGAGCCTCCACACCGTTTCTGTCACAGCTGCACCGTTTCACCTTTCGACGGGATCCTGGCTTCTTCACATCCTCGCTGACACTTGTTTTCCTTTTGCTTGGGTGGTGGCCACCCCAGTGGGTGTGGAGCGTGTGTCGGGTGGTTCTTGAATTGTGTTTCCCTGACGATCGGGGATGTGAGCACCTTTCTCTGGGCCGTGTACGTCTTCTCTGCAGAAATGGCCCATGAAGTCCTTTGTCCACTTTTTAATTGGCTTATCTGGTTGGTTTTAATGACAGACCGACAGCACCTGCCCCCTTGAAAAGTGCCTCCTCCTGGGTGCAGACAGGTGTGGATGGGCATGGACGCTGTGTAGACAATGCTGTGGCAGTGGGTGAGAGTGGACAGTGTAGACGCCCCCCACTTCTGGCTTTCCCGTGTCCTCCGTGCCAGGCCTCAGCCTCTTACTTGGACTTGGCCTTCTCTTGGATGGTGGGGCCTGGGTCCCCTGGGCAGGGCCCGCCATGTGGGGTAGTGACCCCAACCTGCTCTGTGTGGGGACTTTCTGGGTGCAGTGTTGGCAGCAGTAAGTTCTCAGTGACTCAAGACCCCTGCCTGTCGCGGGCTGTGTGGCCCGGCCAGCACCCCGGCACCCGTCTCTCTGGGAGGTGGGGGGTGGGCCTGTGCCATGGGGGCTGAGGGCTGCCAGTGGCTGCTTCCCTGGAAATGGCCCTGGTGTTAGCGAGGCCGTAGCTGGCCCTGGGGTCGCATGCTCTGCTGTCCTCAGAACTGGGGTGTGTCCAGGGCAGCCACATGGGCATCGGTGCAGGACACCCAGAACCCATGTCCCCTCAGGGCCCTGGGGCTTGGGTCCCTGCCTGGCCCCGAACATGGTGGCATGAAGAGGGGGTGCTGGGGACGAGCCCCGAGGACCCGAACCCCGCATCTTGCAGAGGAACCTCCCTGCTCCTGACCTGCCTGGTGCAGCTGCCTCGGTGGAGCGCAGCGTGGACACCCTGAGGGAAGGCACCGGGAGAGGGGGACATGGAGCTGAGTCTGGGGTGCCAGAGGAGGAGGTGCCCTGGTTCCCATGCCAGTCTCCGAGGGTGATTCGAGGGCCATGTCTCTTTCCAGACACCCCTTTGTCCCCCACCCCCTTCAGTGACCCTCCCTGTTTGACATGTCTAGGGCAGCTACCTCCCGTGGGAACCCTCTCGTTCTCCAGGATGTTCTGTCCCAGTGCACGCACCATCTTGCAGCTCTTCTCCGTGCCATCACCGCCCCCACCCCAGGAGCAGCACCCCACTGTCCGGACCCCGTCTCTGGCAAGAGCTGGAAAGGACCCAGCTCCAGTCTGAGCGCGTGGCCCTGGGGCCGTGTCCTCCCCACGTGCAGACATGCTGGACAAGTGCTGGCCACTCGGTGGGCGCAGCCATCACTGCAGCTCAGTTGTGGGGTGCCGCTTTCTCCAAGGTTTCTGCTGTGGCCTCCTTTCCAGTCTGGGGCCCCATCTCTCAGCTTGGCTGTTCTCAGCCTTGACTTTCTTTTTCTTAAAGCTCAGTTTCGGTCTCTTACTCTCCAGCCTGTAGAAAGTGCTCCCGCGGGTCCCTTCCCCCATTAGCATGGTCCCCTGCCGAGCAGTGGCCTGGCCACCGGTCACCAGCCCAGCCTGCAGCTTCCTGTGCTGTCCCGGGAACCTGGGGATGGGCAGTCCTCCCCAGGTCCTGGGCTGCTGGGTTTGTCGGTTACCCAGGGGCCTGAGCCGTGTCTGCTGGGCCCCAGGTCACTGACCCCTGGCCACCACCGTCTCTGGGGCATCCATGTGCTTGCCTCACACAGCGTGTGACATCCTCAGGTCGAGACACATCACTGCTTCCCAGGCCATTTGTGGTTTCTGTGAAGGCCCAGCTCCAAGCTCCGAGCCCCTCGGGTGTGGGCTGCCCTGGTGGCTTCCTCCTTCTGTAAACGGTGCCCGCTGTCGGGGGAGCCCAGCCCATGTCAGGAGCTCGCTGGGGGTGGCTGGCCCTTCTATGGTTCGGTGCAGAGGCAGCACCCACTGCAGGTCTGGGGGAGCAAGAAAACACACTGCCCCCTGGAAATAATTGTTTTCAACTTAAGAAAGAGTAAGGAGGAAAAGAATGACATGTGACTCGTGTGTCTCCGCTCAGCACGTCTCTCGGGCCGCGGCTGCTTCCACTGTCCGTCAGTGTCCGACACGGGTCTGGCCAGGCTCTGAGAGTTACCTTGTGCCCACCTGGCCATGCACATTACCTGGTCAGCTTTGTCTTCAGTGTGCCAGGGGCCTGGGCGGGGCCTGGCTCTCATACCTGCTGTCAGGGGCCCGGAGGCTGGAGTTGGGGGTCCCGTAGGGCTGAGCTCAGTGTTCCGGCCATCGGCCTGGCAGGGCCCTTCCTCCCAGGGAGTCAGGCAGGGGTCGGCTGGATGGAGGACCCAGCCGGACCCAGGACGGGTGCCCGCCCTGCAGTCTGACTCCCTGGGGTGCCCTGTGTGGTGAAGGGGCTGCTCCCTTTCTTCCTTCTGAGCCTTGTGCTCGTCCCCTGATCAGGGCAGGCAGTTTCTGTGGGGGCCCGAGTGGCTCATGCCAAGGCCTGAGGCCACTGAGTGTCTGGAAGCAGCCCTGGTGTACAGGCCTGGTCGCCAGGCGGCTGGGAGCACAGGTGTTTGCGTGGGACAGACCCTCACCTCCTGCTGTCACCTCGGAGGAGTCACCTCTCAGGGCCTCGGTTTCCTCAGATGGCAGATGTGATCACAAAGAATGTAACCACATGGGTTTAGAGCAACAGCGTGTGAATGTCCTCGGCGCCAGCTGGTCTTCAGCAGGCACCCACACTTGGTGCCCCGTGTGTGATGACGTGGCTGGTGTGTTTCTGAGAGGGTGGGTGACAGCGCGAGCACTGCGGCTTCAGTGCGGCCGCCGCCACGCCACTCAACATGGGCACTGGGGACAGGCCTGGGCTGCAAGCCGCGAGGGAGAACGGGAGTCTGAGCATCTCCCGCGCCCAGGGCCAGGTCTGCCTGCCCAGCTTCTGGCTGTCCTCTAGCACAGACCTGGGGGGTGGTCCCCTCTGACCTCAGTCTCTGCTGAACCCCTGCCTCCCCGAGTTACTGAGTGGCTCGGGGAGGAATTGGCGCCTCTGCGGTCAGGCCTGTTTGCTGGTGGCATGGAGCCTTCGGCTGAGCGCCGTTCTTAGTATTTGTGTTGCGTTTTGCAGTGTTTGGAAGGAAAAGAACAGTCAGGAAGTCTGATTATTTAACACCCATGCAGAGCTGGTGTGTGTGACTTGTCGCAGCCAAGGTGGGTTCTAGCAGCGCTTGTCACTGAGCATGTTCTCTGACGTTACCCAGTGGCATCCTAGCTAAGGGACAGGGAACCCGTGTGCAGCAAACTGGGACTGCGTGTCTGCTGTCCTGGCGGAAAGCGTGGCTTTGGGGCCCAGCCATGGAGCAACAGACCAGGGGAGCAGGAGGGGCTGACCTGGGGTCTGGGGACTCTGCCCTCCTGCTGTCCACGGCTCCTGCTCCCCCAGAGGACAAAGCAGGTTTCTCTTCCTTCTTCTCTCTCTCTCTTTTGTTTTAGATTTTATTGGGGAATTGGGGGAGGGGAACAGTGACAGGAAATTGGGGAAAGGGAACAGCCAAGTTGTTGTCCTTCAGTCTTAGTTGTGGAGGGCACAGCTAGCTCACCTCTAAGTCTAGTTGCCATCTGACCGCCCGGGGGCAGCTTGCGGCTGCTCAGCTCAAGGTGCTGTGTTCAATCTTAGTTGTGGGTGGGTGTAGCCACCATCCCATGCAGGAGTCGAACTGACAACCTTGTTGTTAGGGGCACGTGCTCTCACCAGCTGAGCCATCCTGCCACCTGTTGGCAGCTCAGAGGCAGCTCAGCTCACGTGCAGCTCACTGGCTCATGTGGGAATCGAACCAGCGACCCTGTTGCTCAGAGCTCGCGCTCTTAACCAACTGAGCCACTTGGCCAGCCCTCTCTTTCTTTTTTTTGATAAAGGTCTGGCGCTCCTCTCTGACGCCCACACCTCCTCCCGGGTCCAGGACCCACCCGGACCGTCTGTGTGGAAGGGTCCTTGTGTCCTGGCCTGCCTGGACCCCTGGCCCCGGGTGGACTGAGATGGGTGGACTGAGATGTGCCCTGGGACCCGGTGCTGCTGCTGCCTGGGGGCAGGTTGTCAGGTGGACACTGGGAGGTAGCAGAGCTGGCAGCACAGGCCGCCCCATCAGCTCCCCAGGAGCTGGCGGTCTTGGGGAAGGTCCGTGCCTGTGGGCTTGGTTCCCATTCATCATGGGAGGGGCTGAGATCGCTGCTTCTCAGGATTGTGGAGACCCCATGACAGCCTGCATGTAAAACCCCATGTGCTGGGTGCCGGGCGTGTGGCCGCGCGGGAGGGCTGGGTGGTCTTATATTCTGGTGTGACAGAGGGTTCTCTGGGCCGATGGAGGGTGTGGGAGCTGTGGCGGGTCCCAATCCCTCCTCTGCCCCCAAGAGCACGCGTCCCTGAGGAGAGGACCTACCGGCTGACAGCTGGGCCAGGCCCCTCAGGTGACTCAGTTACCCAGGGGACCGGGTGTCCAGTGAGCGGCTTCTCACTAGGATGCAGCCCTGTGATGTGTTGGCCTTCAGACCGTTTCTCCAAATGCTGGAGGTGCTTCACTTAAAAACCCCTCTGGGAAAATGTGAATATGAGGTGTGCTGCATTGCAACTGGGGCTGCAGCCCTGCTTTGGACTAGAGCAGCCCCTGGAACCTCTGTGTGCATGGAGGGGCAGGCGGGGCAGGTGTGCAGGCTCCTGGGGGCGGGGATCGGACTGAAGGAGGCTTTCTGAAAAAAAACGGCTGTGGCTGGGAGGTGGTCTGCGATTCTCCCAGCTTCGAAACCAACCCCCACTCCTGCCCTTGAAGCTCTGGTCACTTGCTGAATCAGGTTTTTTGACTGTGAACCTCCAAGCAAAACCCAAACAACCGGGCAGAAACCACAGATGTCCACCAGCCTGCAAGAAGACTCCGCATTCAAACAGCTCTGTGCTCACTAATTGACCGAATAATAAGACGTTTACTGCTTTGAAGCTAATAACATACCGCCTTTATCTGTGTTGTGATTTGGGCCCTGCGAGAGATTCTGTTCGCAGAGGAGAAGTCCGTTCTGGGAGCCTCACAGCTCTGTGTGACCAAGAAGCTTCATCTCCGCCAGAGAACAAGCAGCGACACCTCCCCAGCGCCCCCCCCCCCGAGTTGCTGGGATAGTAAATTAGGAAATCAGTATAAAATGGCACACAAGGCAGCCAATGAAGGGGCTGTTACTTCACTGTCAGATGGTTCTCAGGATGGCATTCCAGAACGTTCTTCCTAGGGCTCTGCCCTGCATTCATTCATTAGTTCATTTGTTCGTTCTTAAGTATACTAATGGCCCCTGGGAGCCGGGGCTGGGCAGGTGCTGGGAGAGCAGTGACCTGGAGGGTATGCTCCTAATTGCCCCTTGTTAATGAGCAGACAGGCCATTAAAGTTCTAGGTCATAATTAACGTAAGTGGCCGTCACTGAGGAGCCAAGACAGAAGCACTGGCTGGGGCAGGTGCGGCTGGCACCATGGTCCCTGGACGGACATGACTGTCTGATCTGGCCATGGAGGGAGCGGGCTGTGGTCCCTCAGGTGTGGGGCACAGCATGTGCAAAGGCCCTGGGGGGTGGGTACTGTGGCCAGGGAGAGGAATGGGGACACTTCAGAGGCGAGGGCGGGGCCTGGGCGGCCCCAAGTGAGCCTGCAGCCGCCCAGCAGTTGTGCATTTTGTGAGCCTTTGGAGAGTTCATTCAGTGAAACTGAAACCTGGGAGTGACCTGTTTCCTGCTCTAATTAAGTGGAGCGGCAGGTGTCCGTGTGTAGCTAAAATGGTGCGCGTGCAGGGAGCAGAGGAATCTTGCGATGCGTCTTGAAAGTAATGAAGCTGGGATAAGGATGCCTCGTGGGAAAAGACAGCCCTGAAAGCCATGAGCTGTGCCCACTGGGTGACACGCACCCTGCTTCGGACCAGTTCGTTAAAGCCCTGAGTTATGTCTCATCCTCTCGAAGCACCTCCAGCCCCTGTCAAACAGGAAACACCCCCATGTCTCCCTAACACTCACAATAATTACAGTTCTTTACACTGTCCCACAGGCAGGCGAGGAGACTTTCTCGGCCTACAGCTGACCTTTTGCTCCCACACGTGCGTGCTGCAGTCTTTTGCTTGGTCTGGTTTTACTTTGCAGTGGGAGACGTTGTTTTGTTAAAATTGTGACAAAATGTGCCACCTGGAAAAATGGAAAAAACGTCCACGTCAGGGGACCGACCACCTGCAGTCGCTGAGGAGGCAGCATCTTTTGTGCTGCCGTGTCTGGCTTGTCACCCTGCTCACCCTTGGTCACCAGCTGTGGCTGGGACCTCCCCTCTCCCCCCGGCTGCCCTTTGTGCTGGCCACCTCGCTGGTCTCCCAGGTCCTGGTTTGGCTCCCAGGGCTCTGCCTCCAGGTCTAAATGTCGCTTCCCGTCCTGCTGGCTCTCTCGTGTCCACGTCTATGGATGAGGTGTGGGTGACAGAGCTCATGGGCAGTTTGCAAGTCAGTCTCCCCCTGGGAGAGGTGAGCAGAGAGGAGGTGGAGCCATTGCTCTGGGGGACGCATGGTGGACAGGCCTCCCAGCTCAGGACCCCAGAGGTCATTTGGGGTGAAAAGTAGGGCCTCGCGGGGAGGGGGGTATGCACACCGGGCTCTGCCCTCGGTGCCTCCCTTTCCTCTGACCCCGTGGACCAGCTGACCAGTGGGCATGTCCAGGCTGTGTGCTCCTTCCAGGCACATGAGAGGCTGTCCTGCCTGTGCCTTTCTTCCCTGTCTGACTTTCTAAAATGAGTGGGACAATGAGGACATAGTCACTTTGTTTTGTAAAGGATGTTAAAATGGTGCCTCTTTGGAGAGCGAGCCTGAGTGGCCCCGGGGCCTGCCCTGCCCCTGGCAGGTGGACACCGCCTTTCCCGACCTCAGAGTCCCTCCAGCATTGCGTAAACCCTGGAATCTGAATTTAGTGGTGACAGCTAGGGGCTTTCCCCGGGAAATTCTTAAAACCTTTCGAAAGGCCTTATGTCAAAGAGAAACAGGCCGCTTTCATGTGCTGAATTACTAACGCTGTTTTGAATCTCAAACATGATTTAAGAAATCTAAAAAAATGCACCGCGCGAGGTCCCCTCACTGCGGGGGAGGCCGGGGACATCGTCCCTCCTCCTCCTTCCAGGTGGGGCCCTGGACGCCCCCCCCCCGCCCCCCTGCACTGCTGACGCCACTCCTGCTTTTCTCCTTGGACCTTCTCCTGAAACCACAAACACCTCCTGTGGGGGAGGCCCTGATGCGAGTTTACTTGATCTTTAGTTTGTGTGTTCCATTCATTCATTCGTTCTCGCCCAGCTGTGGAGACCATGAGCCAGGCTCCTTCAGCTGGGCTTTGCCCGTGTCAGTCACCAGCTGTGCGACCCAGGACACTAGACTTCAGGTTCCCTGGCCTCAGTTCCCCTTCGTGTGAAATGAGGTGGCAGGAGGCTGGTGTGAGGGTCCAGCACCCACACCCTTGAGACCCCTTTCCCTGCTCTGTGCTGCTTTATTGCTTGTCCCTCGCCCCACAAGAACGGGGCCCTGTCTAGGGAGAGCTGTCACAGGGACCCAAGTCTGAGCCTCGGGCAGGCCCGTGGGACTTCTGTTGTGTGTGTACGTTTTGCTACTTACTGTGTTACTTCATGTCTGTAGCTCCACTTCTTGGAGGTTAAGGGTCAGACTGGCTTTGGAAATACAGACCTGACCTGAGTCCAGAAGTTGCCAAGATTTTAGCAGCCGGGCAGCCGTGCCTGGAAAATGGCGGTGTCAGTGTTGCCTCGTAGGAGGCCCGCAAACATGAACAGATTCAGTGTGTTCTCGTCTGGAACAGCATTGATAGGTAGCAGACACAGAGTGGAAACACAATAGACACATAGTAAATATATAATAGATACATAGTGTATATGTGAGGTATGATCAGAAAATACGGTGAATGTTTAAATTTAAAAAGTTATTACAGTAAAAGACATTACCATTAATCCCCATAAAAATACGGCCCCTTGCTTCGAACACACTTATCCCATCGTTCTTGCCACTTTCTGAAGCAGTTCTAGAAGTCCTCTTTTGTGAGTGTCTTTAGTTGCATTGTCGTGGCTGCCTCAATGTCCTGAATCGATTCAAAATGTTTACCTTTCATGGTCATTTTGACTTTGGGGAAAAGCCAAAAGTCGCACAGTGCCAGATCCATTGAGTAAGGTGAATAAGGACACACCGTAATGTTTTTATTTGACAGAAATTGCCATATCAGAAGCAATGTGTGACACAGAGCTTTTCCGTTGTGATCACAAAATACAGTGAATGCTGCTGCCGAGTGCCATCTAACAGAAAGGCAGGGATCTTCAATACGGGGAGCAGCTCATGGAACATTAGTAACAGCGTGTGACAAGTCAATTTGTTCAGTGCAGTCAGTCAGGTGTGAGCTACAGTTGAGAGAAGGTGTGCTTTAAAGTGTGCTGTAGAGCTGGTCAAGTGGCACGTTGGTTAAGAGCTGGCTTGTGACAACAGAGGGCCCCGGTTCGGATCCCATATATGAGGGCCAGTGACACTGCCCTCTGCAGCTAAGATGGTGAACGGCAGCCCAACCCGCGGCTCAGC
>NW_017731634.1:1289992-1291275 GCF_001890085.2 Hipposideros armiger | reverse complement strand
ATCTGTGGGATTCTTTTCACGAGGAGGCTTGTGGATGGGGGTTTGGGAAAACAGCCCGATTTCCTTTCCCCCTGTTCCTCTTTTCCTCTCTGCCAGACACAGGAGAGCTACTTTTCCTGTCCCGTGGGTGGAGGCGCATAACCTGTGTTGGGCTTTGACATCAGGAGGCCGACAGGTCAGAGCCAGTCGGAGCGGTGCCCCTGACCCCAGTCCTTCCTCTGGGCCCATCTCTTGGCTCTGTCCCAGGATTTTTGTTAATTTATATTTTTTCCGCAGGGTCTGATGTGGGCTTTTGGAGGCCTGCTACAAGTTTGTTGTTATGTTTTTATTTGTTTGGGGCAGCCATAAATTCCTAGACTTCATGCATTTTTTTGCTTTATTCCACCTTTGCAGAAAAGTCCAAAAATGCAGCCTCCCTGCCTGCCTCAGTCAAGGGCCCAGAAAGAAACATGCACAGCCATGTGGGGGGTGAGTGGCCCTTCTCACTGGCTCTGGCACTCATTCTGCTCTTGGAAAGGAGACAGCACTTCAGACTAGGAGCCTGCAGGGGTTTGCAGACAGGACCCTGGAGGGAGCTGGAGTGTGGGGGTGTGGGGGGGAGCATGTGAGCATGCTGGGCTCGCTTCAAACCTGGCTTTCCCCTCCCGTCTGCCTAGGAGAGATGTCAGCGCAGAAGTCAGGGGTTCTAGTGTCAGGTGGGGTCTTTTTCGGTGAGTGTCCAAGCGAAACGGATTTGGGGTAGGTAGTCGCATGGCTGGGAGCTGCTGTGGGGGCCACAGCAGGGGACATCGGGAGGATTTTGGAGACATCTAGTAGCCATGGACGACAATCCTTCCTCCAGGGTGGACAGGGCTGTCCCCAGGGACTGGGACGAGTCCTGAGGGGAGGTCCCTCCGTGGTCACAGGGACTCCGCAGGGTCCCAGCGGGACGGGGGTGGGGGGCTCCTGCTGTCATCCCTTGTGGGCCATCACTGTTCCTCGAGTCCTGAGTGTGTTGGGCTGGTTCCTGAGGTTAGAGAGTGTGTCCCGCCCCTAGCCAGCGTTCCAGCCCAGGGTGGCTGTGAAAGCTGAGAGGCAGAAGGGAAATGATTTAAAAGCGATTTTTAATATGAAGGCTCTGAGCATCTATAAAAGCAGAGAGAACTGTGTAATGCAGCCCCATGCGCCCCCACTTAGCTCTGTCCTTAATGTCTGGCCAACCTGTACCCCACCCCCCCAACCCCAAATCCCAGACATCGTATCATCCGTAAATATCTCAGCAAAGGTCTTTAAAAGACCCCACA